>NC_079219.1:57165829-57188329 GCF_029633865.1 Lampris incognitus
CTGTCTCTACTAAAGGCAACTATCTGAGTTGACGGGGGGGGGAGGGGGGGGAGGGTCAGGTACATATGAAGCATTTACATGATAAATCAGTCACTTCACTAAACCAACAACCCAACATGTCAGGAGAGGGGATGGGGGGGGGGGTTGGGAAGGCGGGAAGGGAGTTAAGGTGTGACATGGGTGGTGATGATGAGGAGTTGGGCATCTTCAGCCGACATTGTGACTTTACCGTGTTACTTTCTGTCCCGTCCTTCGAGTGTCCGCATCGTCGTCCGTCACCTCCGAGGTTAACAAAGCACACGACCGCTACGGACGAAGGGCGGGTGTGTTCAGCAATACTGCCCTCCATCTGCCCGGGTGGACCAACTGCGGGGCCGTTTGGAGAAGAGGAAGTGGAGGGAAGTGGGGGGGGGCGGAGGAGGAGGGCAGAAGGCAACCTTAAAAGACACAGGTCTCTGTGGACAGAATGTCTCTGCTGGACTCTGCTGGTCTGTGGCTTGCTGTGCATGAATCCACCACACACGCCTGCAAAGCCGAGCTCTCATCCTCTGTAGACCCACTGACTGGACCCCACGGGCAGGGGGTCTCCTGTGTGCGTGTGTGCGTGCATGCACATCATCTCAGTACATGTGTGCATACAGTGTGTATTGTGTGTCTGTGCAAGCATGACTGTGGCCATCTGTGTGTGTGTGTGTGTGTGTGTGTGTGTGTGTGTGTGTGCGTGCATGCACATCATCTCAGTACATGTGTGCATACAGTGTGTATTGTGTGTCTGTGCAAGCATGACTGTGGCTGTGTGTGTGTGTGCGCATGCACATCATCTCAGTACATGTGTGCATACAGTGTGTATTGTGTCTGCAAGTATGACTGTGTGTGTGTGTGTGTGTGCATGCACATCATCTCAGTACATGTATGCATACAGTGTGTATTGTGTGTCTGCAAGCATGACTGTGTGTGTGTGTGCATGCACATCATCTCAGTACGTGTGCATACAGTGTGTATACATTGTGTCTGTGCAAGCATGACTGTGGCTGTGTGTGTGTGTGTGTGTGCGTGTGCGTGCATGCACATCACCTCAGTACATGTATGCATACAGTGTGTATTGTGTGTCTGTGCAAGCATGACTGTGGCCGTCTGTGTGTGTGTGTGTGCGTGTGTGTGCGTGCATGCACATCACCTCAGTACATGTATGCATACAGTGTGTATTGTGTGTCTGCAAGCATGACTGTGGCCGTCTGTGTGTGTGTGTGTGTGTGTGTGTGTGTGTGCATGCACATCACCTCAGTACATGTATGCATACAGTGTGTATTGTGTGTCTGTGCAAGCATGACTGTGGCTGTGTGTGTGTGTGTGTGTGTGTGTGCATGCACATCATCTCAGTACATGTGTGCATACAGTGTGTATACATTGTGTCTGTACAAGCATGAATGTGTGTGTGTGTGTGTGTGTGTGTGTGTGAGAGAGAGAGGGAAAGAGGGAAAGAGGGAAAGGGACGGAGAGAAACTATTTACACGGTTACTAACAGCCCGAAGATATATCATCATACTGTACGTCTTACAATTTTTTGAAAAATTAAAAAAAATTAAAAAACTTAAAAAAGAGTAAATCAAATAAAATAAAAACACAACGGAAGCGTCGAGTAATACACACAAACCAAGTGCTTTTGTGAGCAGGTACGGCCATGCAAGAGTCGAGCGACTATTAGCGGTTTGTTGCTTCGGAATAGTTGTTTCCATAGCGACCAGCACCTTATTCACCATGGTTACCCTGCCCTGCCAGCGGCTGACTAGTGGGGCGGGGCTTACCGTAGCAGCTGACCAGGACGGGGATTCAGAAGGAAGAGGATGATGATGATAAAACGATGATGAAGGACTCAGTGAGCTGATCGGTGGCCGGCGGGGTCACGTGGCTCACACACTCGCGCGCTGTTCTGGACGCTGACGAACTGCCAGCCTGTACACGTGGCGAAGGACCAGGATCTGAATTGAAGCGCCTCTCGGATCGCCGAGGCCGGATGGGGTGTGCGCTTTTTAACAAACTTGAAACTCCGTTTTCTGGTTGTTTTACTGTCTGTTTTCTTTTCTTTATGATGATGATGATGATGATGATGATGATGCTGTTGTCTATACTCAGTTGTGCTGGGGTGGGGTGGGGTGGGGGGGGTGAATATTGGGTGGTGGGGTGAGCCATATGCTAACTCGGGGCTGCTCCGGACCAGTCTTTCATCCAGCCTACCAGTGAAGTGGGTCTTCTGTTGTCCACGTGTCTCCGTCCTCTCCCGCGCGTGTCTGAGCGGTCCCTCGTCCTCACATCGGGGTTGGTCACTGCAAACCACCGCTTCTAGAGGAGCAACCTCTAGGAGGGGAAAAAATGGTTTTCCTTTCTTTTTTCTTTTTTAACTGGGAACTAATTCAGCCGTTCTCTTAGTTTGCCATTTTTTATTTTATTTTATTTTTGGGCTATTGGGCGACCAACACTTCCTTTAGCCGGGACAGCCCTGATGTAAGCCACGCTTGGTGAACCTGGTTGAATGTACGGAAGTCGAATGGCAGCGGTGTCCCCCCAGACAGCACCCGGATGTGGGCCACTTCAGGCACTGATGCGGCACTGCTGGCCCTGACAAAATGGACGTGAGCCTGAAGTGGCCCACATGTATAACATCAAATATGGCCCAGATGTGCCAAACCACATGTGGGGCCTTTTTTGGCAAAGCTGCGGCGCTCTGGGCAACACGTGGTCTGGATGTGACCCTGAAGTGGCCCCGTGTGGTAAATGCTGAATATGGCCCAAATATCACAACACAAATGTGGCCCACCTTTGGCAAATATGTGGCACATGCGGCATTGCTATGGCTTGGTTCTGGCCCAGATCTGGCAAACAGGAGCGGACCGCCCAAGTGCCATCATTCTACACGGTACGTGGGCCGGATGAAGGAGTCGGGTGCGGGACGGGTCCGGGCTATCTGGGGGTAAGAGGAAGAATCCTGTAGTCCTGAAGCATTTACCCATAACGGCGAACTACAGCGGACTGTGGTGCGGGACGGTGTTGGACCGAACCCAGGTGTATATATGGCTCTCGGGAGGGAGGGTTTGGGTTTCTACGGTGGAGCAGGACGGGGGAGAAGAGCTGTGTGAATGGGGGCATATCACTCTTCAGCAGTTGCACTTAAGAACTTAGACACGAGAGCAAGACAGTGTGTGTCTGTGTGTGTGTCTGTGTGTGTGTGCGTGAGTACGTGTGAACACTTGCGTCAGTGCGCTTACCTGTGCGCGTGCGTGTGTGACAAAGCGATTGGTTGGGTAACACCTCATTTCCGATCATCACTGCGCGTCTTTGTGCAGCAGCTTCTGGTTTAGACGCTGTCTGAGTGTGTGTCTGAGTGTGTGTGTGTGTCTGTCTGAGTGTGTGTGTGTGTGTCTGAGTGCATCCGCGGGAGAGCAGGCGAGAGGCTTTCCTGTGCGTTTGTAAATCCCGTGTGCGTGTGTGTGTGTGCGCGCGCGCGCGTGCGTGTGCGAGCGTGAGACGGATGTCGCGTGGCAAACCAACAAAAGCATTTAATAGTGTTGGAAACAACAATCGCAATCATGTTTACCTTCGACTGGAATGACTTTAAATGAACTTGAAAATAAACTGTAAAACTGAACAAACCATAACAGAGGTTATAACAACGATCATGACAAACGAAATAATAAGCTTACCAATCTTACTTTTAACAAGATGTGTGTTCGGGTCTTTATTTACCCCCCCCCCTCTTCTTCTTCTTCTCTCTGAGGCTCTGCATAAGCGTGTAGCTAATCCAACATGGCAGATGGCCGTGGGGGTGGAGGGGGGATGGAGGCTCTACTCGGCGTGTTCGCGGTTCTCTGTAGATAATGTGGTTTGGGGGACTCACAGATGCGATTTTCCATATCAAAGTCGGTGTGGCGACCGTCTCCCGCGGCAGCAATACCTTCACACGGTCCGATTAAAGGAGATACGTGCCTCCATCACGGCGCCATTGTTCTGAATGACAAAGGGACAGCCTGCCCGGCTTGACGTAAGAACGGAGGCGCAAGAGAGCGGCCTGGCGCATGGGCTAGAGCAGGGGTGGGCAGTCTTATCCAGCAAGGGGCCGGTGTGGGTGAAGGTTTTTGGTCCAACCAAGCAGTTCCACACCTGATCCCACTAATCAACCAGTAGTCTTTGCTGAAGAAGAACTTGATTAGGAGACACAGGTGTGCAAATTGCTTGGCTGGAACAAAAACCTTCACCCACGCCGGCCCTTTCTGGAATACAACAGGGTCCGTGTCATACAGGTGGTGTCTGCCACTACGGACAAAAGGTGGACGGAAAATAAAAAACTGGCAGAGGATGGACAAAAAAAAGATTGGTTGGCAAAAGGATGAGCTACAAGATAGGTGCTAGCTAGCTAGCTAACTAGCTAGCGACCACGGCGCCATTGTTCTGAATAACAAAGGGACAGCCTGCCCGGCTTGATGTAAGAACAGAGAGCGGCCTGAATCAGGGTCCGCAGAGGGTTATTTTAGGGCCATTTACAGTTATACAACAGGGTCTGTCATACAGGTGACGTCGGCCACTGACGGGACAGAAGATGGACGGAAAGATAAAAACTGGCTGAAGATGGACAAAAAAAGATTGGTTGGCAAAAGGATGAGCTACGACATAGGCGCTAGCTAGCAAGTAAGCTGGTCCATTACGCTTGCCGGCAGCCATACCAATAAGTTCCCTGGCTCTGCCGCATGACGGAAGCTAAGCAGGTGTGGGCTTGGCTAGTACTTGGATGGGAGACCTCTCGGGAAAAGGAGCTGCTGCTGCTGGGAGTGTGTTGTGGGCTAGTACGGTCTGGTCTCAATAAACAACAATAATCCCAATGCCCCAGTGCAGTGACGGGGACACTGTGCTGTAGGAGATGCCGTCCTTCGGATGGGACGTTAAAACCGAGATCCTGACTCACTGTGGTCATTAAAGGTCCCATGGCACTCATCACAAAGAGTAGGGGGTCCCCTGGTGTCCTGGCAAAATTACCAACCTGGCTGTCTCCATCTGGCCACCTAATCATCCCCCTGTTTAATTGGCTCAATGATTCCTCCCTCTCCACCTCAAGCTGGTGTATGGTGAGCGTTCTGGTGCAAAATGGCTGCCGTGCATCACCCAGGTGGGTGCTACACATTGGTTGAGGTGAGTCCCCCCCCCCTTCAATGTTTAGTGCTTTGGGTGTCTAGATAAAACGCTATATAAATGTAATTCATCATTATTAAGTCTTAGAATATTCCCAAAAAATGAAGGAAAAAAACCTGCCAATGAAAAGAAAACCCAGTGGTAACAATCACTCCACCTATTTCCAGTGAAGGATTGTTTGAGAATTCCCCGAAGCTTAAGCAACACATCTGGTTTCAACATGTTCACAGCTTGTTCTGGGCCTGCGCTGGAAATGAACAAAAGTACTGTCTTCCTCATTTTTAGAGAAATTACGATTGTAAGACTCACCATGAGCTGTGTGCTGTAAGAATTAAGGTGGACGGTTTTTTACCGTTCAGACACAATTGACCAGATCGAGAGAGACACAAACAGGGTGGAGAGATGAGGGGAGGGAGAGGGAGTTGATGGGGTTGATGGATGATGTGATGGAGGTAGATAAGGACGACGGACACAGGAATTCGCAAGGTATAGTCATATTCTTGTGGAGTGCTCGCGGCTTGAGATTCAGCTCGTGGTGGAAATTGAGACGCGGGCTTTGGCCGCGAGCCACTGCACTCACCAAACACTCATTGGTGACTAAAATATCAGAAATGATTTCACAAAGGTCCTCATTCTGGTAAGAGCAAAATGAGTCACATGAACCACCGCTTTCATCTGCGATATGCAGGGAGAACAACGTAGGGAGAACAACGTAGGGTCGTAGGCCATTCCTTCAGACAACAGTTTCCACTCGCGCGTCAAGAGCAGCTTTTCATCTCCAACCAGTGCCGAGTTCACTAATTGGCACACGTTCAACCTCGGAGGGGGAACTAATCCACGAACTCAGCTGCAGTGTGTTGGGTTTGAATAAAAACCCGGCTCTCTGCGGTGGGTGATAGGAGGCTGTTGCCCTCGAACGTTTATCAGATGGAGGTGTTCGTCTCATTTCCATAATCTTGTGTTTCAGTCGTAATTCCCCCGACCGTGTATGACAGCGTTGTGCTGGGAAACAGGTGCATCACCAGCCCAGGGGAGGAGGACCACACTCCTCTGCCACAGGCACTGATGTAAACCCTGAGAACCACCAACTATGAACACTACCTCTACCTCCATCACTACTACTAGCACAACTACTGCTTGTACCACTACCAACCCTCCACTACTGCTATTAGTAGTATGACTACAGTTGCTACTACTACTGCAATACCACCAATGCAAGTATGACTACGACTAGGTCAGAATGATACTAATACCACTACTTCTGCCACCACCGATACTCCCACTGCCACATCTACCACAATACTACTACTACTTGTACCCCTACTACTACTGCCATTGCTACACTACTAGTAGTAGTGGTGCTACTCCTACAGCTACCACCACAACTACCATTAATACAACCACGGCTACTTCTACTACTACCGCAACCAATACCACTACTACAATACAACTCATATCACTACGACTACCACTACTACAACTAATAACTACCACTATTAAAGCTTTTACAAATGTTTGCTATTTGTTTGGATTTATTTATACTGTTTTTATTTTTACTCTTATTTGTTTGGTCTTACTCTTATTTTTGCCTTGTCCGGTTTTATTTCTTTGGAAAGCACTTTGTAACATCGTTTTAGAAAAGTACTGCAAAAATACAAGTCTGGAGGGCCCTACTTGTTGCCGCCGCGACCCGACCCCGCAGAAGCAGCTGATGAGAAGAGGCATGACTATATAATTAAAGTTATTGTTGTTGTTATTATTATTGCTACGACTACTCTCCTAGACAATATGCCTTGAGGCAAGTTTGTCATTTGTGGTATTGGGCTACACAAATAAAACTGACATGACTTGACAACACGGTGAACATGGTGAACGCTTGTCTGTGGTGTAGTAACCAATATGTACCACTAGATGTCACTGTTCAGTCATTGCCTTTGGAAATAGGGGCTCTCGTCCCTAAAACCTGTGATTTGTAATCCTTTGTCTGAATAGTGAGACAATGGTCGTTGTGTAACTGAAATCAGCGGGATTAAACCTGCAGGTTTATTCTTCTCGGCTGGGATATAATCGTCTATTTTCAGCAAGTTGTTGCTGCTGAGCGCACCGCGACACCGATGCTGCTGCCCAAAGGTACCGAGGCCGTGGACATGACCGTCCACATACCAGGTCAAGTTCATTTAATTTGTGTAGCCCAATATCACAAATTACAAATTAGCCTCAAGGGGCTTTACAGCAACACAACATCCCGTCCTTTGACCCTCGCGTGAGATAAGGAACAACGCCCTAAAAAAAACAAAAAAACAACCTCTAACGGGGAGAAAAACTAGGAAGAAACCTCGGGGAGAGCAACAGAGGAGGGGTCTCTCGCCCAAGAGGGACAACGTGCAATGGAAGTTGTGTTAACGCAGTGTGCGCAAGACAACACTGAAGGAGGATCGAGCCCTGCATTACCGTGCACGGTTATTTACGCGAGGCCTCTGCAAGACGGCTGCTGGATTTAACACGAGTGCGCTGGTCGTGGAGTCTCGATGAAGCCGTGTTCAACTGCCCTCGTCGGGTCGATATTCCGGGGAGGAAAGCTGCCTCCTCTGGGCTGTGTTTGCTTTACTGAGAAGCCAGTGTTATGCACGGGCAGCACTGTGCATATTAATCTCTGTGTACAATACGCCGGTTTACGGGGGGGGGGTACGATTACCCACCGCGTAACAGACACACGCGCGCACAAGTGCACACAAAGTGAGCGCGTACAAACGGACCTCCCTCCTTTTTCATGAAGCCTTCTGCTGAGCTCCACGTACACGGACGGCGTCACGCGCCGCTTCCCATGCGAGGAGTCCCGTGACCGGAGCGCTGATGAGGCCGGGGGACGGGCGCCCTCCTGCTCTCCCTCATGTCCCCGCCTATAACTAGCCTGCTCGGCTCACTGTATAGGTGTGTAGTGTGTAGTGTAGTGTGTAGTGTAGTGTGTCTGCCCTTGGCTCTCGCATGTGAATTACCGGGGCTGGCTAACCGGCGTGGCTCCACTTTGCAGGATCCTCTCAGAACAAACAAGAGGGCCAATTACATTACCTAATTACATATATTATAGCGTGAGCGAGTCACCTTGTGGCCCCGTGTCGAGCAGCGCCAACACGCGATGCTCCGCTTATTCCCCAAGCGCTTCGGCTCACTTCTCGAAAGCGTTAACCTCCTCCGAGCTCCCGGTGCACTTGTCAGAACAGCTTACATGTGGAGCATAGCAGCGTAGCTCGCAGAAGGCCGCCGCTCACCCGGAACTTGAACTCACGCTTCAAAATAAAGTTACTGCCTCATAAAAAAGGAAAAAAAAGCCAGCGCCCTCAGAATGGAAAGTTCCTTGGGCAGTGTGTAAACAACGCTGGTCAGAATGTTGAGATGTTTTTGTCAGTATGGCAGAGGACCCTGGAACCGGTCCTTATGTCCACGTTTCAGTCTTGTCCTATTTTTCCACCGACACTGGAATGTTATTTGTCTCTAGCTAACTGGATGCTATTGTGCGTCATATTGTGTACTGAGGGGCACGGTGGCCCAGTGGCTAGCGCTGTTGCCTCCCAGCAAGAAGGTCCTGGGTTCGAACCCCCGGCCCATCCCAGGTCCTTTCTGTGTGGAGTTTGCATGTTCTCCCCGTGTCTGCGTGGGTTTCCTCCAGGCGCTCCGGTTTCCTCCCGCCATCAAAAAGACACGCGTGTTAGGGTTCATACTCCTGTCTGTGCTCCTGAGCAAGGCAACGGAAAGAAGAACTGGAGTTGGTCCCCGGGCGCTGCAGCTGCCCACTGCTCCTGTACAATAAGATGGGTTGAATGCACAGCGAGACACCCTGGACAGGCCGCCAGGCCATCACAGAGGCCTGACACGCACACAAACACGTAGGGACAATCTAGTACGGCCAAGTCACCTGACCTGCATGGGGAGAACATGCAAACTCCACACAGAGGACGACCCTGGACGACCCCCGAGTTTGGACAACCCCGGGGCTCGAACCCAGGACCATCTTGCTGTGAGGCGACCGCGCTAACCACCGTGCCGCCTACACAGCACAATATAATACAAAAATATATCAATACCAAAAAAGGACGATAGAGTAATGTATAAACTAAGGCTGTAAAGCTGGCGCACTACACCGAAGACTCCACCTCACTGGATGTCCTGTCGCTCGTGTCCGTCTGGCCACAGGTTTTCATCGACATCATGCCCGATGTTCTCCCCTTGCGATGCAACGGGGGGGGGGGATCTTCTTGCATGCTGCAACCGTCCCCCGCAATGTTCGGCATCCATTGCAGCAAGCAGAGGCGCTTGGTCTTGAGAGCGGTGACCACACACCTCCCTCCTCCGTGCAGAGAAGAATTCCTCAGTTGGACTGGGGACGGAGAATAGGGTGGAAGGAACACCATCAGCATCCTTTGGTGGGCAGCAAACCACCCCCTGATGACATAAGCATGGTGGAGGCTTGCATTATCCCGCACGGTTACCAAAGTTCCCCGTATTACTGTGATGATATTCGTACAGGCCGGGCAGAGTTTGACAGCTGAACGGACCATTGTGCGTGTGATGACGTATGTTGGAGAGCTCAACTAGTCAACTGGTAACTATCATAATCAGTTTTGAGCATATATTCAACTCAGCCTTAGAGATAGGGGGAGGAGCTCGGACATCCGGAGGGAGCTGGGAGTAGAGCCGCTGCTCCTTCGGAGACAGTTGAGGCGGTTCGGGCATCTGATCGGGATGCCTCCTGGGCGCCTTCCTTTGGAGGTTTTCCGGGCACGGCTAACTGGGAGGAGACCCCGGGGTAGACCCAGAACTCACTGGAGGGACGACATGGGATCCCCCAGGAGGAGCTGGAGGGCGTTGCTGGGGGGGAGGGACGTCTGGAGGGCCCTACTTATCTTGCTGCCACCGCGACCCCACCCCGGAAGATGAATTCATTCGGCAATTGTGCAAAAGCGCAGACAAATGTAGTTACTCATTTGCATAGATGTGCCAAAAACATTTTCCATTTGTTGAAAAGAGAGAAATTCAGATGTGTTGTGAACGAGCGCCCAGCGGTTTGCAGGTTTGCACGTGTTGTTTTGAAAATATTCCTTCGTCACTTGAGAATTGTGCCAAAGCAACTGAGGGAAACAGTAAAACTGTGAGGTTTGCACGCTTTCCATTAGCACATTGCCACAAAACAAACCGCGAACGTTCACGCCGTGTCTCGGAGGAAGGAAGGAAGGACATGTGGCGGTTCCCACCAGCCCCCGATCACAACAGAATGAGCATCCACGCAGCTCTGGCAGGCGTGGGCGCGGCTGGAACGCGCCCATGTTTTTTGGAGGCGTCCCAGCAGATCTGACGGAGGCAATTCCAGTGCCGGTCGATGATGCCGATAGCTCCGTTACGCAAACCCGATGATCAGACGTGAAGCAGTTTGCTTCAAATCAGTGGCCTCGTTTGATTTGATTTGATTAGAGGGGATGTGAGTCATTTGGACGGCCTCCTGAGAGCAAGTGGCGTTAAACCCAGACACACACACACACACACACACAAACCAGTCACCCCTGTAATATGTGAACCCCATGGAAATTGGAACAAGGGTTGTGGTGGATCAGACATGCGCTACACTTACTGCATGCTATTCTATTAGCTTGACTGAAGTGGGAGGGCATCCGGGTGGCGTGGCGGTCTATCCCGTTGCCTACCAATGCAGGGATCTCCGGTTCGAATCCCCGTGTTACAGGGCTGTGACCTGGCGATACAATGCGTATCACGATACAGGGGTTACGATTCGATATATCGCGGCTTCATAGGCCTGTGTTCTTTGTGCTTCCGCTACTTCCTGTTTCAGTTTACGTTCGAGTGGAAGAGTCAGATGACTGAAGATGGATTACAACACTGCCATCTAGCGGTCGTGGGGTTACACACGACCGCTAGATGTTTCTCACAAACCTTTACATGTAAACAATTAAAAATGGATATAGTTGTTTTGAGAATCGATACAGTATCACAAAGATAATATCGCGATACTCAAGTGTATCGGTATTTTCTTGCAGGCCTACCGTGTTGCTTGCTCGGGCGTCCCTACAGACACAACTGGTGGTGTCTGCGAGTGGGGAGCCGGATGTGGGTATGTGTCCCGGTCGCTGCACTAGCGCCTCCTCTGGTCGGCGCCTGTTCGGGGTGGAGGGGGAACTGGACGCGCTACGTCCCCCCCTGGTGAAACTCCTCACTGTCAGGCGAAAAGAAGCAGCCGGTGACTCCACATGTATCAGAGGAGGCACGTGGTAGTCTGCAGCCCTCCCCGGATCGGGGGAGGGGGTGGGGCAGCGACCGGAAGAGTGGGGTAATTGGTCAAGTCCAGCTGGGGGGAGGAAAAAGGGGGGAAAATCCATACAAAAAAAAGACATAAGTGGGTGAGAAACGCGAGGATGGAGTGAAAACTCCAAAACAATTTAGTCATCGTTCTTTTGTGTAATTTATTTTCTCGTTGTCCAAAACTTTAACGGTCTTTCCTTAGAGTGTGCATAGAGTGTATATGTTTGAGGTATGTTACATTTCTGTGTGTGTGTGTAAATATATACTCCATATATATATATATATATATATACACACACACACACACACTATATGTATGTATGTATGTATGTATGTATGTATGTATGTATGTATGTATGTATGTATGTGTATATAGTATATATACCCCATCTGTTCATACCATGCAGATGCAGTATCAGAAATAGAGGACCGGTGCTAAACTTAGAGAAGGGGGCAACATGTGCTGGAGGAGAGGATGAGGGGAAAAGTGGGCGCGACCGACGCCGAGAGCATAAATCCGGGGGCGACGGACAGTATGGGAGCAGCCGTCGGCAGGGAGGACATGAAAACGGAGTGACGGGCAGAGAAGGAGCTGGCGCGAGTTCATGACGAGAGGCCTCCCGCTGTGCGTAAGGGACGGGGAGGTAGAGAGAGAGAGAGAGAGAGGAAACTGCACATATATGGGGGAGGAGAAGAGGATGGAGAGGAGACAAAGATTTACGAATGAGACCGAGAATCAGATCGAGAATCAGAAGCAGTTTTCATTTGACGAGTAGGTTTTCACATTCATATATATGTATACTCATGTATGATGATAATAACGATAATACGTTTTATTTGTGGGCCCCTTTCAGAGCACTCAAGGAGAGATTATTATTTCTATGTACATAAAATTAGTATCAGTGAAAGAGACGATCAGTGAAGTTTACGCAAACGAGAGGTACATAGGCAAAACTGCTGTGGCCCGGACCCGTCCCACACCCGACACTTTCACCCGGCACCACATACCGCGTGGAACGATGGCGCTTGGGCGGTCCGCTCCTGTTTGCCAGATCTGGGCCAGAACCAAGCCATAGCAATGCCGCATGTGCCACATATTTGCCAAAGGTGGCCCATATGTGTGTTGTGATATTTGGGGCCATATTCACCATTTACCACACAGGCCACTTCAGGGTCACATCCAGACCACATGTTGCCCAGAGCACCACATCTTAGCCAAAAAAGGCCCACATTTGATTTGGCACATTTGGGCCATATTTGCTGTTATACATGTGGGCCACTTCAGGCTCACCTCCATTTTGTCAGGGCCAGAAGAAGGCCATCAGGGCCACATCATTGCCTGAAGTGGTCCACATCCGGATGCTGTCTGGGATCTAAGTGTGTGCGTGTCCTGCAGTACTTCATGGTACATAGAGGTGCCTCTGTACGTGATACCACACGTTTGTTGCGTATTTGCTGTATATGTGGGCATGCACATGAATGTATCTGTGCACGTGGCCATGTGTACTGATGTTTGTGCATATGCAAGTCTTTGTGCTCGTCAGAGGTCAGAGGCGGTATCGGGTACAGCTTATCTAATTGATTAATCAGGACGGTGCAGTCAGGCGGCTTAACCGTAACTGTGACCACGCATGACCTCATGTCCTCCCTCGCATCGATTTAATATTATGGTGACTCATTTACATGCGTATCAAACCAAAGCTCTCCTGAGCAACAGATACTACTCTCTAAGCTGGACCGGAAGCTCCTGCATCTGCATTTGGGGACTTTTGTTTTGCGTTACCATCAAATGGTAATACCATCAAAATAAAAAAAAATAAAAAAAATAAAGAAAGAAAGAAAAAAGGCGGCATAGTGGCCCAGTGGTTAGCACTGTCGCCTCACAGCAAGAAGATCCTGGGTTCGAACCCCGGTGGTTGTCCAACCTTAGGGGTCATCCCAGGTCGTCCTCTGTGTGGAGTTTGCATGTTCTCCCCGTGTCTGCAGGTGGGTTTTCTCCGGGTGTTCCCCCACCATCAAAAAGACATGCATGTTGGGGTTCATACTCCTGTCTGTGCTACTACTAATAAGACACGTTAGCCTCTAGCTAACGGCTCTGACCCATTAGCCGAGCGGTCAGTGACGTCGCCTTGTGGTGCAGTACACCCCGTATCGAATCCCGCACCGGGCAAGAAAAGAACCGGTTACATTGGTGGCAGCGGTGGGATCCGGAAGTGTGCAGATCCTCAGAAGTCTCTTCGGAGCGCGGGAATAACTAAGCGCGAGGGCGCGCTTCCGGGAGAGGGTGACTTGTGTAAACTACTAATAAGACACGTTAGCCCCTAGCTAACGGGTCTGACCCTTTAGCCGAGCGGTTAGTGCTGTCGCCTTGTGGTGCAGTACACCCCGTATCGAATCCCGCATCGGGCAAGAAAGTAACCGGTTACTACTAGCTACACAGCTAGGACGGGTTAAATGCAGAGCATAAGTTCCCCACGGGGCTCAAAAGCATCATGGTCTCATAGGGAATACATTAAATGCGTCCTCCATGCTTGCCTTCTCGAAGGCATCTTCTTTATTCCAGATGGGGCGCAATGCGCACGCGCAACGTCGTGTTTGAGCAGTCGTGCTGGGACAGTGACTGGATTTTCCACCGTCGCAAATTGCACATTAATTGGTAAACGAATGTAGTCTCTTGCCAGCGGCCATATCAGGGTGGCCTATTCTCCGCAATCGTACACACCCTCGGCATCCCCACGCAACCACTTTGTCCAACCGTTATGAGGCGGTGCCTGGTCTTGTTCGATCATTTTGTGGAGAGCCTGTTTTTCCTGTTCGCATACAGGCGTAACCTATGTATATTGTGTCTGCTGCACACCACGTTTTCCCTCTTGGCAAAGCCGGGTGTGGCCTGAACACTGATCAGGAGGCAGGGACAACCAAGAGTGGCTCCTCTGGCCAGCAAGGACCAACTTCACATTGAAGCTGTCCTGTCCAATGAAGTGAACTGTACAGCAGCCTACAGACCTGTTATACTACACATCAGACAACACAATATTGTCGTCTTTCACGATGGTCCCCGTGTCAGATTAGGAAATCATGGCGCCATACATTCTTGCGGCGTGTTGGCCGGGAGACTGGCAACACTGTGACCCCGACCAATCAGCGTGCGCTGCATTTCACGATCTTGGGCGAGAGTTCATAGGTCGCGGGGAGGAGGGTCAGTTAACTGTCAATCACGGCTGTTCTGCCCCTAGAAAGGTAGGGTAGAGGCTGGCTCCCGTCGATGCAGAGAACGGTCAACTGAGCATGCGCAAGTACTCGTCGCCTCCGTTGTTTGGGTAGGTTAGGGTTAGGGCGGGGTTAGGGTTAAAGTTAGCCAATCAGACGCAGAGTAGGGGTGGGTCTTCCTAGAATCCTAGCGCCTGAATGGTAGAGGCATGTCGCGCATGCTCAGTTGACCGTTCTCTACCCCATTTCCGTTCTCTGCATCGATGGGAACTAGCCTCTACCACAAAGGTAGTGTTTAAATGTTTATCTTGTGTAGCAGCACCACCCCGCGGTAGTTCGTGTACAAGGTCGTTTCTTGCGTGTTCAATTCCTGCGTGAGACGGACTTCAGCGACCAGGCTTCCGGAAGTGAGCTCGTGGGTCACGATGCGCGCCGCCATCGGTCACCAGCTCTTGGGTTTAAACGCCGGTCTTCTACATTCTGCTGGCTAAAGCAACGCCTGTAAGTACAGTTCCTCTGACAGTATATGTTGATATAAGCAGCAGGATCATTTGTGTCCGAATGAATGTCGAAGTATATATGTTACGGTAGCCGTGGCGCTATGTGGCTAAGCTAGGCTAGCTCTTTAGCTCTATGCTACCTGATGTAAACTACTGATAAGACCCGTTAGCTAGGGCCCTTTAGTCAAGCGGTTAGTGACGTCGCCTTGTGGTGTGGTGCAGTACACCCCGTATCGAATCCCGCACCGGGCAAGAAAATAACCGGTTACACTGACTATGGCTAGGCTAGGCTAGCTCCACGCCTCTATTCTATCTGCCTAGACCGTAACCCGTTCTGTGTTTATAGTTTAGTACTGTTTCATAATTCTGATACTCTGGCTGTATCGTGCTTGCAGCGTCACAAGATTCTCAGTAAACTTCATGAAATCCCGAGGGTTTATCTGGTTGGCTAGTTAGCGTCATCGGCTAACGAGGCCTACACAATGGCTACGGAAACACGCGTGTGATGCTGGCGGCCTTGTGTTCCGAAAAGAAAGAAAAACCCGATTGTGGACGCTGTTGTGGCTAGCGCTACTGGGGAACGCTAACATAGCATAGCTTAACCAGCCGTTCACCGGGTTGCTGAAGTGCCTCCGCTATTCCTCGCCAGTATTTAGCCTAGCTTTTTTGACTCTGCCATGGTCCTCCCTCGAGGAAACGTCGAGAAGGCCTGCAGGGGTATTGCTGCTGCTGCCCAACGAACCTTACCTCGGTGTCGTCGTTCCCCATGACGGCAGCCCAGTCTGACGTCATTGGTGACGTCAGACTGTGCAGGAAAATACGAGAAATTATGACGTCCAGGGGTGGGACATCTTATCCAGAAAGGGTCAGTGTGGGTGAAGTTTTTTGTTCCAACCAAGCAGTTACACACCCGATCCCACTAATTAAGAGAGTAGTAGAGTCTTTGTTGAGGAGCTTGATGAGGAGACACAGGTGTGTAACCGCTTGGTTGGGACAACAAACTTCACCCACACTGACCCTTTCTGGATAAGACTGCCCACCCCTGTTTCTCGGGGTGTTGTGGGGCGTCCCAGACGTCACGTCGCTGCTCTTCGGTTATGTTACACTAAAGGGCGTAAAGACGCCCGTTCGTCTTCCTCGACGTTCATAACACTGGTCAACACGACTTTTCTTGCATGGGGTTTTTCAACGGATTCTAGCTAACTTTTGGGTGCTGAATCCAAATCTGGCATTAGTTTTTGCCTATCACATCAGGTTTTTGAACTATGAAAAATCTTTATTTTTGAGAAAACAGCAATTTTACACTCGAAGTTAAAAAAACACTGTTGCATTAGAAGATCGATAGATGCAAAAATGATTACAATGAATAAATAAACACTCAGCCTAGCATGAAATTACTTAGGAAATGAATAGGGGTCATTTTTATCCCCACCAAGATTGCCAGACTAGATGGTCAACTTTTGTAAAATCCTGAATAAGGAGCATACAGATAGCACAAAAACTTGATGTGATAGAGCAAATCTTATTCAGCAGCCCAAAATTAGCCAAAAACAGTTTCCAAAGTCCATGCAAGAAAAAAAAACTATGTTTTTGTAGACCGGTGTAATCGGGCCCGACGCTGGAAATTTGTGGGCGAAGACAAATTCGTGTCAAAATCGGGCTGAATTCGAGTAGTCTAATCGCCCTTTCACCTCAACCGCTATAGGTTGTTCCCTTGTTTGCATGCGCCACATGTGCGTGCGCAGATTGTGAGGCAAAGAAGGGGCCGCGAGTCTTGTGTTTGCAAACGCTACTACGTTCATCTGGAAGAGATCTTCACGGGGGAACTTGACTTCAGACCTCGCAGTTGTTGCGCTGTCAGTTGTACAAATCGCAAAGATGGTAAAAACAAGCATCTGCGTTTTCATGGCATGCCGAAAGGGAAAACTCCAATCGAAAAACGAAGGAGGCAGGCGTGGATTCATGCCATCCGTCGGGAGGACCGGAAGACGGGGCCAGAAGAGCAAATATCAAAGGAACGTTTCACCATGTGGTGTGTATCCCTTTCTTACACAAGTGAGTATTGTGGTGAACATGCGCAGGTCTACACGTGATACTGTCCTAGTAGAGCGACGGCCAAACCAAAGTTGGGGGTGTCGATGCCTGGCCTTCCTCAAGCTTGACAACGATTCCATCCGCTTTCTTGTGTCGTGATGTTTGAGGTCATAATTTGACTCCAGCCTCGATCTCATAACTGTACAAACGATTCAACTTTTGTTGAATACGAACAGTTCATTGAACTACGAGGGCTCACCTTTTCATTTGATGAAGCACAACTTGTTTTCCTTCGATACCGGATGGTAAAAGCGGTCTTGGACATGTCCACCAACAAAGTAATCGTGTGCTTCTGAAGACTTGTGTGCCCCCATTGAGTCTTTGGTAAATATACTTGTCCACTGAGCTTCAGCACGGATCAGGAAGTCTTTCTCTGGCGCTTAGCGTAAGTTTTGACTCGTAATGCTTTCTGTCTTCCTTGCTTAGACCTTCGGCATATTCTGAGATTTCCATTTTCTCAAATTTCTAACTCTTCTCCTTTTAGTTTTTTACGCTTTCATCTGTGAGTTTCCCAGGAGTGCACGTTGTTTCTTGGACATGTTTTGCCACACGTTCTGCATGCGCATCTTTTACTCACATGACGAGGGGTCTATATGTTTTGTGTCTGTGTTTGAGCTGGGAGGAATGTCTATGGACTGTGCTATATTGAGGGGTATGTGTGTGAATGTACCAGCAAAAACTGTTGTGAGCTAGACTGCTTTCACCCTCTGACAAGGAAACTTGTCAGAGGATTGTAATGTAGCATGCTGTTAGTGTACTGTAATATGTCAATGGATAAATTACCGTCCTGAATTATTCTTACTTATCTTGTCCCCCAGACAGCATCCGGCTGTGGACCACTTCAGGCAGTGATGCGGCACTGATGGCCTTCTTCTGGCCCTGACAAAATGGAGGTGAGTGTGAAGTGGCCCACATGTATAACAGCAAATATGGCCCAGATATGCCAAATCACATGTGGACCTTTTCTGGCAAAGATGCGGTGCTCTGGGCAACATGTGGTCTGGATGTGACCCTGAAGTGGCCCGTGTGGTAAATGGTGAATATGGCCCAAATATCACAACACAAAATATGGGCCACTTTTGGCAAATATGTGGCACATTGCTATGGCTTGGTTCTGGCCCAGATTTGGCAAACAGGAGCGGACCACCCAAGTGCCATCATTCCACGCGGTATGTGGGCCGGGTGAAAGTATCGGGTGTGGGACGGGTCCGGGCCACAGCTATTTTGCCGTCTGGATTTGAATCAGTCTATGATAGATACAAACTTTGAAGAGCGTTTATGATTTGCGTAATTTGGCGTATTTATATGAACTATTACTTTGTTCTCAAGATTTCGAAACGGCATTCGGACTTGATGCATAATGACTTGCTTAGGACTTGAAACTCAGAAGTTTAGGACTCGGGACTCGATCGCCAAAAGTTGAGATCTACTCGACGCTCGGGGGGAAACAATGACTTAGCCCGACCTCTGCTATGACCGAGCCCGTCTATTTATAATCCGGTGCCAAATGTCAAAAACACATGGTCGTCAGTCAGCAAGTAAACTGCTGCTACCACCTCGACTCGAAAAAGTCCCAAAATAGACGCTCTGGAGTAGATGCGAGGGTTTGTGCAGGATGCGGATATGGAGTAGAATCAACACAACACATGGCACCGAGGCGCCGGAGGTGAGTGGCGAGTGGGCCCCGTGTGATGAGCTGGTCTGATTCAGCTCTGTCGTCACAATTATGAAACACGCACGCACACACACATGCACACACACACACATGCACACACACACATGCACACACACACACACATGCACACACACACATGCACACACATGCACACACACACATGCATGCACACACACATGCACACACACAGGCACACACACACATGCATGCACACACACGTGCACACACACATGCACACATGCACACACACACACATGCATGCACACACACATGCACACACACACACATGCATGCGCATACACATGCACACACACACACACATGCACACACACATACACACACAGATTCCACAGATTCCGACCTCCCTACAGACACACACGCGTGCGCACACAGATTCCACGGATTCCAACCTACGCACACAGACACACACACACACACACACACACAGACACACACACGCCACTAATAAGATGCAGACATGCTGTGAGAGCTGCTCCCCCTCTCTTTAAGGTCAGCACACTGTAATGGATGTTGTCCTACACGCTCGCACAAACGCCGGGAGACGTGGAAAAAGCAGCCGGGCTCCGCGGTGTGACCGACGGTCCGCGCCGCAGTCGTGACGCTCGTGGACGCCGTTCTTCTGTCCCGAATTCCCCGGGCGGAGTTGCGTCCGGCCGGTGTGCCAAAATGGCTCGACGCGCTCGTTTAATCCCGACCCAGTCGCCCAGAAGAGATGTCGATGCGGAAGCCCGGAACATGTCGTCGACCAGGACTTCACGTGAGATGTTGCTACCCGAGGCGACAACGTGAGCGCGCACAAAGTCACGTTTAACACAGCAAATCCAAACCCTTCTCTCGTCTGCAGGTGGATTCAGAGTGTTTGTTGGGCCTCGGCGTTGCTTTTTGATTTTTTTTTTTTTTTTGGGGGCTCGGTTCATTTTTCCAACCCCGCATGGTGAGCGTGCCTAAGTGCGGCTCGATGGAAGAGGGAAATGAAAGGACGCGAGGCATCTGGCGTTGCTGAGTTGTTGTTGCCTGGCGTTGCCTCTTCGTCTCCGGCTTCTTTCTCCTGTTGTTGTGTTGTCCTTCTGTGTGTTCTGTGTTTTCCCTCCCGCTTCTTTCGTTATTCTGTTTTCCGAGCGTCCCCGTGTCCCCTCCACCCCACCCCCCCCCCGCCGGCCACTTTAAGTCCTAATGCTGGGAAATCAAAAGCAAAGCCTTCTGGGTAACACTGCATGCCCCCCAACCCGCATTCACACACACACACACACACACACACACACACACACAGACGTGCGCACACACACACGCACATGTGCACGCCATACACTGAATACTCAAAGCCTAGGGAGGCTGAGAGTGGTGTAGTGATAATAAAGATGTAGTGATAATAAAGTGATAATAAAGGTGTAGTGATAATAAAGTGATAATAAAGGTGTAGTGATAATAAAGTGATAATAAAGTGATAATAACGATGTAGTGATAATAAAGTGATAATAAAGATGTAGTGATAATAAAGTGATAATAAAGTGATAATAAAGATGTAGTGATAATAAAGTGATAATAAAGATGTAGTGATAATAAAGTGATAATAAAGTGATAATAAAGATGTAGTGATAATAAAGTGATAATAAAGTGATAATAAAGATGTAGTGATAATAAAGTGATAATAAAGGTGTAGTGATAATAAAGTGATAATAAAGGTGTAGTGATAATAAAGTGATAATAAAGTGATAATAAAGATGTAGTGATAATAAAGTGATAATAAAGGTTTAGTGATAATAAAGATGTAGTGATAATAAAGTGATAATAAAGATGTAGTGATAATAAAGTGATAAAGATGTAGTGATAATAAAGTGATAATAAAGTTGTAGTGATAATAAAGTGATAATAAAGGTGTATTGATAATAAAGATGTAGTGATAATAAAGTGATAATAAAGTGATAATAAAGATGTAGTGATAATAAAGTGATAATAAAGTGATAATAAAGATGTAGTGATAATAAAGTGATAATAAAGGTGTAGTGATAATAAAGATGTAGTGATAATAAAGTGATAATAAAGGTGTAGTGATAATAAAGTGATAATAAAGGTGTAGTGATAATAAAGTGATAATAAAGGTGTAGTGATAATAAAGGTGTAGTGATAATAAAGTGATAATAAAGGTGTAGTGATAATAAAGTGATAATAAAGTTGTAGTGATAAAGTGATAATAAAGGTGTAGTGATAATAAAGTGATAATAAAGGTGTAGTGATAATAAAGTGATAATAAAGGTGTAGTGATAAAGTGATAATAAAGGTGTAGTGATAATAAAGTGATAATAAAGGTGTAGTGATGATAAAGTGATAATAAAGGTGCTCGAGCCAAAATCAGGAATTAATGAGGAGAAAATAGCAGCCTGTCCTGTCATAACTGGACACTGTGCATGTGTGTGTGTCTGTCTGTGTGTACATGTGTGGGTAAGTGTGTATGGGTGTGTGTGTGTGTCTGTATATGAGTGTGTGCGCGTGTGTGTGTGCATGTATTTGTGTATGTGTGTGTATGAGTGTGTGTGTGTGTGTTCATGTTCGTGTGTGTGTGTGTGTGTGTGTGTGTGTGTGTGTGTGTGTGTGTGTGTGTGTGTGTGTGTGTGTGTGTGTGTGTCCAGAACCTGTCCTGAAGTGAACCTGATAAAGCATGCAGTGTTGTGACCAGGCTGTGCAGCTTTGTGTATCATCCATCTGAAAACCTTTAAACACATCAGCGGTGGCCCATTTCTACGCTCTGCTCACAGCTCCATGTTTCCGTCCTCAGAGCTGTTCACGGTGTGGTCACGGTGTGGTCCTGGTGTGGTCACGGTGTGGTCCTGGTGTGATTATGGTGTGATTCTGGTGTGATCCTGGTCCTGATGTGATCACAGTGGGATCCTGGTGTGATCACGGTGTGATTCTGGTGTGATCATGGTGTGATCCTGGTGTGATCATGGTGTGAGTCTAGTGTGATCACAGTGTGATCCTGGTCCTGATGTGATCACGGTGTGACCCTGGTGTGATCACGGTGTGACCCTGGTGTGATCACAGTGTGATCCTGGTCCTGATGTGATCACGGTGTGACCCTGGTGTGATCACGGTGTGACCCTGGTGTGATCATGGTGTGAGTCTAGTGTGATCACAGTGTGATCCTGGTCCTGATGTGATCACGGTGTGATCCTGGTGTGATCACGGTGTGACCCTGGTGTGATCACGGTGTGACCCTGGTGTGATCATGGTGTGAGTCTAGTGTGATCACAGTGTGATCCTGGTCCTGATGTGATCACGGTGTGATCCTGATGTGATCACGGTGTGATCCTGGTGTGATCACGGTGTGACCCTGGTGTGATCACGGTGTGACCCTGGTGTGATCATGGTGTGACCCTGATATGATCATGGTGTGACCCTGGTGTGATCATGGTGTGACCCTGATATGATCATGGTGTGACCCTGGTGTGATCACGGTGTGACCCTGATATGATCATGGTGTGAGTCTAGTGTGATCACAGTGTGATCCTGGTCCTG
>NC_079219.1:57193329-57213329 GCF_029633865.1 Lampris incognitus
TGAAAGTAGGAAAAATACTGAAAAGCTGTCGCGGAAGTAAAATGTATGAGGTGATGTTCTTTTTATGTAAATATTGATGACGAGGGAATTGCACCAGAATGTATGAGGCCCTTTTTTCCAGCTGTCGGGGCGAAACATCTGTACGTTTCGATCTCATCTCAGTCGCACGTTAAGTAATGCCAGCTAAAGTTTTCTCAAATTCTGTTGCACAGTAGAATTTTTCTTTGTTTTTTTTTTTTGTTGAAGTTGTTGTTCTGTGCTGATACAAAGCCAGAAACTCACAAACTGGACCGAGTGAAAGTGTTATGCCTATCACTGAGCAAACCATCTGGACTGGGGAAGTTGACTTTATTCGCCTGGAGAGCATCGTACCTCCGATCTGAGTGTGTGTTTATCAGGGCTTGCAGGCGAGGGCGTAGGTTTGATATCTAAATTGGCAAGGACACATCGAAATGTTTGTCGGACTATCAATGTGCACGCACGCACAGAGAGAGAGAGGGAGAGAGAGAGGGAGAGAGAGAGAGAGAGAGAGAGAGAGAGAGAGAGAGAGAGAGAGTACTTGAGTCTGCAAACCCTTTGCTTTATTCAGTGTATATTTGCCTATACACTTTGCACAAAACAGGACTTTTACGGGTTTTAAAACATGTTAGGCAGACTCAGTCTGCAAGAAATTAAGGTGTACTTCATGTTATTCTACAAGTACTACTCCAGTTAGTTTTCCATGGTTATTCTACAAGTACTGTTCCAGTTAGTTTTCCATGGTTATTCTACAAGTACTGCTCCAGTTAGTTTTCCATGGTTATTCTACAAGTACTGTTCCAGTTAGTTTTCCATGGTTATTCTATAAGTACTGCTCCAGTTAGTTTTCCATGGTTATTCTATAAGTACAGTTCCAGTTAGTTTTCCATGGTTATTCTACAAGTACTGCTCCAGTTAGTTTTCCATGGTTATTCTACAAGTACTGCTTCTGTTAGTTTTCCATGGTTATTCTACAAGTACTGCTTCTGTTAGTTTTCCATGGTTATTCTATAAGTACTGCTCCAGTTAGTTTTCCATGGTTATTCTACAAGTATTGCTCCAGTTAGTTTTCCATGGTTATTCTACAAGTACTGCTTCTGTTAGTTGTCCATGGTTATTCTATAAGTACTACTCCAGTTAGTTTTCCATGGTTATTCTATAAGTACTGCTCCAGTTAGTTTTCCATGGTTATTCTACAAGTACTACTCCAGTTAGTTTTCCATGGTTATTCTATAAGTACTGCTCCTGTGAGTTTTCCATGGTTATTCTACAAGTACTGCTCCTGTTAGTTTTCCATGATTATTATACAAGTACTGCTCCTGTTAGTTTTCCATGGTTATTCTACAAGTACTGCTCCAGTTAGTTTTCCATGGTTATTCTACAAGTACTGCTCCAGTTAGTTTTCCATGGTTATTCTACAAGTACTGTTCCAGTTAGTTTTCCATGGTTATTCTACAAGTACTGCTCCAGTTAGTTTTCCATGGTTATTCTACAAATACTGCTCCAGTTAGTTTTCCATGGTTATTCTACAAGTACTGCTCCTGTTAGTTTTCCATGGTTATTATACAAGTACTGCTCCTGTTAGTTTTCCATGGTTATTCTACAAGTACTGCTCCAGTTAGTGTTCCATGGTTATTCTACAAGTACTGCTCCAGTTAGTGTTCCATGGTTATTCTACAAGTACTGCTCCTGTTAGTTTTCCATGGTTATTCTACAAGTACTGCTCCAGTTAGTGTTCCATGGTTATTATACAAGTACTGCTCCAGTTAGTGTTCCATGGTTATTATACAAGTACTGCTCCTGTTAGTTTTCCATGGTTATAAACAAGTTGCACTTGTGAACTTAACATCATTGGTTTTTAATGGGAATTTCTGCCTCCATCTGATTAGCCCTTTATTCTATCATTTATCCAGCTCCGGTTTTCTATGATCTCCTATTAAATTCTTTATCTTGTTTTTCAATATTCTTCATGTCATTTAATCTCTTTGTCTTGTTCAGTATCTCTCATTTAAGGCCTAAGTGATTTGAATTGTCTTTGTGTATGAAATGTGCCACTCACACTTTGACTCTTCGTAAAACTACTACTACTACTTTCAGCTGCTCCCATTAGGGGTCACGACAGCGGATCATCTGTTTCCATCTCTTCCTGTCCTCTGCATCTTCCTCTGTCACACCAGCCACCTGCATGTCCTCCCTCACCACATCCATAAACCTCCTCTTTGGCCTTCCTCTTCTCCTCTGCCCTGGCAGCTCCATATTCAGCATCCTTCTCCCAATATACCCAGCATCTCTCCTCCGCACATGTCCAAACCATCTCAATCTTGCCTCTCTTGCTTTGTCTCCAAACTGTCCAACCTGAGCTGTCCCTCTAATATACTCGTTCCTAATCCTGTCCTTCAGAATCAGAAATCAGAATCAGAAACATTTTGTCATTTCATTTCATGCACTTGTTCACATGAAATGAAATGAAGCATCGTTTCCCCCAGCCCACAGCAGTGCAACACAAACACATACTGTTAATCGCGTACTCCTTGGGCCTCGTTTATGCTCCCTTTACGTATGATTTCAAACGATGTAACTGTCACTTACCATGTCACTGACCACGCTACATGCGTCCTTCACGTTGGCATGGATGTTGAGCAAAACATCCACTACAGGGCAGTTCAGAGTCCAACAATTCTGGCATCTACAAACATGGTGACACTGGAGGAGGTCGTTGTTTGTCCCTGTACTGTGGCCGGGCGGGGTAACGTCACAGATATGTTTAAAATGTCTTACCAATTTGCAGAACCTCTCCTGAAAGAGTTCCACCATTTTTAAAATGTCCTCTTCGTGTCTCGTGTCTCGCCGGCCTCGCTTGAACAATTGGCTACACTGTCCCCCACGATTTCCGGCGGCACTGCTCCATTTCGTCCGTATCCGTAAAACAAGCGCAAATACGGACGCAATGAATGCAGAATACGGACACAAGGCTCTGTCCGTATCCACCTCACGAACAGCCAAATCTGCCGCCGGTCTATGATACCGTTTCCGCCAAACACCGGAAGTACTACCCATAATCGTTTCCCCAGTGACGCCCCCCCCCTTCCAGGAAGGTTAATGCTAGATCCAACGGGGTGTAGGCACGGAAGTAGACGTGATTGGTTGTTGCGTCGGCCAATAGACAGCGCGGAACCTCGAAGCGCACTGACTGCCAGACCGACAGCCAGAGCACTAGTTGGGGCAAATTAAGCTAACATTAGTTAGCTAGCGGTGGGGTTAGGGTTACAGTACGATCTGGCAATGTTAAGGTCAGTTGTAAGCTAGCTAGCTAAGTGTTTCAGTGCGCATCGAGGGGTCCGCGCTGTCTATTGGCCGACGCAACAGCCAATCACATCTACTTCCGTGCCTACACCCCGTTGGATCGAGCATCAACCTTCCTTGAAACTCGTGGATACGAATACGTATTTAACGTTGCCCATAAACGAGGCCCTACTGGCTGCGCTTGCAGCTGCGTCGGTTTTATACACCGGCTGAGTCCGGCTACAAGCGGAACCAGAGGAATCTCCCAACAAGGTCAAGGACATCGAAATGGGATCCCGAATCTGGCTTTGATCACGCAACGACAAGCGCAAAACCTTCTGAACACGTGCCCATCAGCCCTAATAGTAGCTGCTACACACTGCCCATCTTATACATCAGACGATTACAAAGCTGTAAGTGAAGACAAAAAGATTAACGAGGAGGACTCCGAGGAGTGAGGAGACTCTGAACCGGATTGGATTTTTGTGCTAACACCCGAAGTGCTTACAGACGAAGGACGTGTAACCCCCCCGTCCCCCATCTCATGCACATGCCCACACACAATGTGCCAGATGTACTGACACCAACACACACACACACACACACACACACACACACACACACACACACACACACACACACACACACACACATTAACTCAAACACACATTTGAATTAATCCGAGCACCTCATTAACACGTCCTGCAGGTTGGCCTTGATTTGCTTCAACATCAGCAGCACATTAGCACACGTGTCTTTTTGGGTGTAGGGGGGTATTCTAGTTTACAGCCTATAAATACACACACACACACAGCAGCCATGGTGGGGTTATACACAACACATCCAGAAATACAACCATTATCCAGTCAGAGGGGAGATTAAGTGGGGAAAGAGGCGGACAAATCAGAAATGAAATGTTGCGCGAAGGTAGCGAGGAAGAGGAGAAGAAGAAGAGAGGGAAGTTGGGGATTACGTGCACTGCGCTGTCTGCGGTGAGTAAGTGGAGCAGGGCAGAAGGAGAGGTGGATGATGGATGACAGAGGAATGGAGGGAGGGAGAGAGAGAGAGAGAGAGAGAGAGAGAGAGAGAGAGAGAGAGAGAGAGAGAGAGAGAGAGGAGAAATCATAATCTGGGACCATCTGGACACGCCTGTACATTGAATGGATGTTTGCGCTCGCACACTCGCACGCACACACACATTGAAAGCCTCCACACAGAACAGAAATAGTTTTGTGTTACATGACCCACAGAGATGATCTGCGGTGTCAAATGGCCTGCTCCTCCTGTGTCTAATCGTCCAAATGCCACCCAGAGAACATAACGGATCGACAGAGGTTAACCGCTTGTTTTGCGCCGTGTTGTGTTTAATTGCGAGGGCTTGGCAGGTCTGTCGACGAGAGCGGTTCGCTGACGAGATGGCGCTCGTTACCTCACGCCAGGGTGTTCAGCAAATAAAGCAGTGAAGCAACGATAAAAGTCAACTATTAAACGGGGAGCACGTTGTCGGGAGCACGTTATTTGTCATTTCGCCTCGTGCACTTGCGCACGTGAAATGAAGCGAAATGGCGTTTCCCCCAGCCCACGGCGGCGTGACGTACACACAAAACCACATCCAACAACTACACGAACACACATGTTCAAACTAACACATACACTCACTGGCCACTTTATTAGGTACACCTTGCTAGTACCGTGTTGGACCCCCTTTTGCCTTCAGAACTGCCTTAATCCTTCGTGGCATGGATTCAACAAGGCACTGGAAACATTCCTCAGAGAGTTTGGTCCATATTCACATGATAGCATCACGCAGTTGCTGCAGATTTGTCGGCTGCACATCCATGATGCGAATCTCCCGGTCCACCACATCCCAAAGGTGCTCTACTGGATTGAGATCTGGTGACTGTGGAGGCCATTTGAGTACAGTGAACTCATTGTCATGTTCAAGAAACCAGTCTGAGATGATTCGAGCTTTATGACATGACGCGTTATCCTGCTGGAAGTCGCCATCAGAAGATGGGAACACTGTGGTCATAAAGGGATGGACATGGTCAGCAACAATACTCAGGTAGGCTGTGGCGTTGACACGATGCTCAATTGGTACTAAGGGGCCCAAAGTGTGCCAAGAAAATATCCCCCACACCATTACACCACCACCACCAGCCTGAACCGTTGATACAAGGCAGGATGGATCCATGCTTTCATGTTGTTGACGCCAAATTCTGACCCTACCATCCGAATGTCGCAGCAGAAATCGAGACTCATCAGACCAGGCAACGTTTTTCCAATCTTCTATTCTCCAATTTTGGTGAGCCTGTGCGAACTGTAGCCTCAGTTTCCTGTTCTTAGCTGACAGGAGTGGCACCCGGTGTGGTCTTCTGCTGCTGTAGCCCATCTGCCTCAAGGTTCGACGTGTTGTGCGTTCAGAGATGCTCTTCTGCATACCTCGGTTGTAATGAGCGGTTATTTGAGTTACTGTTGCCTTTCTATCAGCTCCAACCAGTCTGGCCATTCTCCTCTGACCTCTGGCATCAACAAGGCATTTTCGCCCACAGAACTGCCGCTCACTGGATATCTTCTCTTTTTCGGACCATTCTCTGTAAACCCTAGAGATGGTTGTGCGTGAAAATCCCAGTAGATCAGCAGTTTCTGAAATACTCAGACCAGCCCGTCTGGCACCAACAACCATGCCACGTTCAAAGTCACTTAAATCACCTTTCTTCCCCATTCTGATGCTCGGTTTGAACTGCAGCAGATCGTCTTCACCATGTCTACATGCCTAAATGCATTGAGTTGCTGCCATGTGATTGGCTGATTAGAAATTTGCGTTAACGAGCAGTTGGACAGGTGTGCCTAATAGAGTGGCCGGTGAGTGTATGTCCAAACTAAAAAAAAAAAAATCACTGTCCAAGGGAGCAAACGCCAGCAATGATGACTGTCGGAACCGCCGGTCTGCATGGGTTAGCGGTTAGCTTAGCCTGCCCCGCTTACGCGTCCCGTCAGACCGCCCTCCGTGTTTCCTCCTCGGGCCCAGCTCCAGGCAGGGGTCGTGGTCTCTGTGACAACCGGACGAAGCAGACCAGGCTCTCCCAGCCGATCCAGCGCCAGCTCTCCCAGCTAGACACCCTTGACCCACCTCCCCCCACTCCACACGATGACATCAAAAACCCCACAGTCAACGCCAGGTGAGGCCGCCGCCAGACCGCCCTCGGCGTTATCGGAACTGCCGGTCTGCATGGGCTAGCAGTTAGCTTAGCCTGCCCCGCTTACGCGTCCTGTCAGACCGCCCTCGGTGTTGTTACCTCTTCAGGTGCAGCTCTGGGCAAGGCCGCGGTCCCTGGGTCCACAGCGCAGCAGACCAAGCTCTCGCAGCCGATCCAGCACCAGCTCTCCCAGGCAACACATGAAGACAAAACTTTAGACGTGGCCAAAGACACTGCATCGACGGTACTGGGTGAGGCCGCTGCAAATGTGAATTCACGCCGCCATCTTCCCCACACCGGTCCTGGGTGAGGCCGCTGCGAACGTGAATTCCCGCTGCCAACACGGCATTGTTCCACTAAGCCGCGCGAAGGAAAGAGCCATTTTCTCTTGGCAGTAAATATGGAGTTCATCTATTTTGTGATGATGATTGAAGACGTCAGATTTAAATGCTTGTACCTTTGCCATCGGTACCTTTGTATCTTTGCCATCATGCATGATCATTTCACTCACCGGCTTCACCTTAGATCCCCAATTATCTAACCATGAATTTGATAGTGAAAGTGAAAGTTCAAAGTTATTCCCCGAAATGTCCACTATTATCAGCAACTAGCTACTGCCTGTTTCAACTCGCAGGAATGAGAGCCTCTATTCACCGTAGGTAGCAGTAACCATCCATAAACTACCCGGCCACCATAAGAAGAAGTGACTTTATTCTGTCATTGTAGGTTACAGTGAAACGTGTTCTCTGCATGCAACCCATCCTATTGTAGTAGAGTATGAGAAAGTCGGGAGTGGCAGAGAAGTATGTAAGAGTGTTACAGGATATGTGTGAGGGAAGTGTGATAGTGGTGAGGTGTGCAGTTGGAATGACGGCGGGGGTGGGGTTACATCAAGGATCGGCTCTGAGCCCCTTCTTGTTTGCAATGGTGATGGCCAGATTGACATGAGATCAGGCAGGAGTCTCCATGGCCTATTATGTTCGTGGATGACATTGTGATCCGTAGTGAGAGTAGGGAGCAGGTGGAGGAGAGCCTGGAGAGGTGGAGGTATGCACTGGAGAGAAGGGGAATGAAAGTCAGTAGGAGCAAGATGGAATACCTATGTGTGAATGAGGGGGAGGACAGTGGAATGGTGAGGATGCAAGGAGTGGAGGTGGTGAAGGTGGATGAGTTTAAATACTTGGGGTTGACTGTTGAAAGTAACGGGGAGTGCAGGAGAGAGGTGAAGAAGAGAGTGCAGGCAGGGTGGAGTGGGTGGAGAAGTGTGTCAGGAGTGATTTGTGACAGAAGAGTACCAGCAAGAGTTAAAGGGAAGGTTTACAAGATGGCTGTGAGACCAGCTATGTTGTATGGTTTGGAGACAGTGGCACTGATGAAAAGACAGGAGGAGGAGCTGGAGGTGGCAGAGTTGAAGATGATCAGATTTTCATTGGGAGTGATGAAGAAGGACAGGATTAGGAAGGAGTATATTAGAGGGACAGCTCAGGTTGGACGGTTTGGAGACAAAGCAAGAGAGACAAGATGGAGATGGTGTGGACATGTGTGGAGGAGAGATGCTGGGTATACTGGGAGAAGGATGCTGAATATGGAGCTGCCAGGGAAGAGGAGAAGAGGAAGGCCAAAGAGGAGGTTTATGGATGTGGTGACGGAGGACATGCAGGTGGCTGGTGTGACAGAGGAAGATGCAGAGGACAGGAAGAGATGGAAACGGATGATCCACTGTGGCGCCCCCTAACGGGAGCAGACGAAGGAAGGAGAACCACCAAAACAAATAAGCTTTTCCCCCCTTTTTTCTCCTCAGTTGTACTTCGCCAATTACCCCACTCTTCCAGGGCGTCCCCAGTCACTGCTCCACCCCCTCTGCCAATCCGGGGAGGGCTGTAGACGACCACATGCCTCCTCCAATACATGTGGAGTCACCAGCCACTTCTTTTCACCTGACAGTAAGGAGTTTCCCCGGGGGGGGGGTGTAGCGCTACCCCCCACCCCACCCCCCGAAATGGCGCCCCGACTGACCAGAGCAGGCGCTAGTGCAGCAACCAGGACACATACCCACATCCGGCTTCCCACCCACAGACACGGCCAATTGTGTCTGTAGGGACCAAGCCGGAGGTAACACGTGGATTCGAACCGGCGATCCCCGTGTTGGTAGGCGACGGAATCGACCGCCACGCCAAACCGGACGCCCAAAAAGCTTTTTACCGAAAATAATATTTGGCTGTAACCCCTTTGTGATCACCAACATTTTGATTAGTAACTGTAATTCAATTGCATGTTTTCAGCAATTGTAATGGATTACAATTACATGTATTTTGTAATCACGTTACTTAACGCCGTTACATGTAACTAGTTACTCCCCAACACCGGATATGCGCAATGGCAAAAACTACACAAATGAGTTCCAGGTTGTACAAAAATGTAATTATCCTTTAAGCTGCATCATGGGACTATTTTCTTTTAGTATTTGACCACTTTTGGTGGGTCCTTAATATAAGTCCGGTTTTGTGCCTTCATCAGTTCCGCCTGGGACCTCTTAAGCCCGAAAGTCCAGGAAACCTGCACAAAATTAATGGAAAAAGGAGAGAGACTGAATCAGACAACAAAATCGGCAGGGGAAGGGAAGAGATGAAATCTGCCACAAGCAAAGCACCTTATAGGATTTAGACCCGTCCAAGTGTTTGTGTGTCCTCATCATCTCCTGCTGGTTACTAATTAAAATGTAAACGAGCTGCACGGTTTACTGTCCAAACTGCCCCCTATCACCAATAAACCTGCTGGGCAACAACTTCAAGATAAGATAAGGTCACATGTGCTGGTAACACTGTGTCATGTGGTTGGTTGTGAGTGGGTGTGGGAACATGAGCGAGTGAGTGAGTGAGTGAGTGACTGAGTGAGTGAGTGAGTGAGTGAGTGAAAGAGTGAGCGAGTGAGTGAGTGAGTGAGTGAAGGTGTGAATGAGTGAGTGAAGGTGTGAATGAGTGAGTGGGTGACTGAATGAGTGAGTGAGTGAGTGAGTGAGTGAGTGAGTGAGTGAGTGAGGGAGGAGTAGGTGAAGGTATGAATGAGTGAGTGAGTGAGTGAGTGAGTGAGTGAGTGAGTGAGTGAGTTAACTGACCAAATGAGTGAGCGAGCGAGCGGATAAGTGAGTGAGTGAGGAGTGAATGAAGGTGTGAATGAGTGAGTGAGTGAGGAGTGAGTGAAGGTATGAATGAGTGAGTGAGTGAGTTAACTGACCAAATGAGTGAGCGAGCAAGCAGATGAATGAAGGAGTGAGCAAGTTGGTGAGTGAAGGAGTGAGTGAGTGAGTGAGTGAGTGTGTGTGTGTGAGTGTGTGTGTGTGTGTGTGTGTGTGTGTGTGTGTGTGTGTGTGTGTCCTTCTGTATTTGTTTTGTCCTCTGTCTGGTGCCTCCTGTGTGTCTGGCTGTGGGTACAGGAGGCTCCACGCTGATCTCTGCCACCATCGGCACTGGTTACATAATTACTAAGCTCAGTCTTGCAGTCTCTCGTCTGTTGCTCTCTGTCCTTTCTTTATTCCCTCCGTTCTTCTTCTCCACGGTGAGTCTTCTCACTTGCTTTCCTTCTTTCTTCCTACTCTTCTTTTTATTTTTTCATTTGGACTTGTCTTTGCCCTAACAAATGGTTGGTTAATGAGTTTGTTCAGTGTTGGCCTTGAGCAGCTGCCCTTCCCACAGTGGTACACACACACACACACACGCACACAAACGCACACACACACATGCACATGCACACACACACACACACACACACACACACACACACACACACACACACACACTGAAGTTATTGTTTCCCCTCGTACACAAACAGGACACTGTCATTTCTGTTACGATCCATCACTGAGCAGGAAACAAACATGTTCACACACACACACACACACACACACACACCCTACACATACATGCACACACACAGAGACACGCACACACACACACACACACACACACACACACACACACACACACACACACACACACAGGCTGACAGAGAGGGAGCAGTGTGGCACAGGGAAATGACAGGAGAGCCAAACTGTAACTGGTAGGATGGATGGATGGATTGGGTGGAGAAGGGAAGACGGGGGAGAGAGGAAGACGGGGAAGAGAGGAAGACGGGGGAGAGAGGAAGAAGAGCAGGAGAGCTTTTGATCTCAGCTGACCCAGAATCCGGAGCCGGGCCGCACCGTAGGATCAACCTCGCGGACGTAACCAGACGTTTCGTTGCTATGCAGCGAGGAGCCAAAGAGCCGAGGTTCCCTTCTTTCCGGGAGGAACTCCCCTCCTCCACCCTTCATCTCCCCCACCGCTCAGCCAGGACTCTGCCTGCCTCCACCTCGGCTGACGGAGTATTCCCCATGGGCCCGTGTGCATGATACAAGCCGCTACACAGCGCCAGAGCCAGTCCCTCGTGTCTTGTCTTAAAGTCCCTCCTGTCTCGTCTTAAAGGGCTATTCCGCGCATGTACACGGGCGATTCTTCACTTGAGGGAGTTTTTCTGCCCCCCCCCCCCCCAGGTGGATTTTCAAGAAGGGAAAACAATTTATTGTATTTGTTAGAGTTGGGTTGTGTTAACGATGAAAAAAAGATTTGTGTCGCAATTACAACATTTTAATACTTTCCCGGTGTGTTGGGCTCATCCCCAAACTGCAGAGTCCCCCCCCACGCAGGGTTGCGTCATTCATCACGGGGCTCGCCCGGTGCCTCCTGAAACCCGACTGAGCCTCTCACAACAAGCCCTAAGCCGGCAGCGACGGACGAGGCCACGATTAGCAGCCGGGGAGTGTCAGCCGCCGCGATAATGCCCGAGCGACATCCCCGACCGCGGCGCTGAGCAGCAGGTTTCATGTAGCCATGCCTGGAATGAGGAAGGCCAACCGCGTCGCGCTGGCGGCAGATCCCGCGGCGTGGCGGCGGCTGAGTCACACGATCCAGAACAGCAGCCATGTTACGTGTCTGCAGCATGTCAACAGTGTAGTAGTAGTGTCGGTTTACTAGCAGAGGTGACGTCACAGCCCCGCTGGAAGGGTGATAAGACAAAAGGCCAGAGCCAGAGACTGGAAAGCTGGTTCCCTTCCCTCTTCCTTCCTTCTTTCTTTCCTTCTTTCTCACTCTCTCTCTTTTTTTAACCCCACCCCCCCACCCCTTTTTCTGCCCAATTGTACCCGTCCAATTACCCCACTCTTCTGAGCCGCCCCGGTCGCTGCTCCACCCCCAGATAGCATGGAACGATGGCACTTGGGCGGTCCGCTCCTGTTTGCCAGGTCTGGGCCAGAACCAAGCCATACCAATGCCGCATGTGCCACATATTTGCCAAAGGTGGCCATATTTGTTTTGTGATATTTGGGCCATATTCACCATTTACCACACGGGGCACTTCTGGGTCACATCCAGATTACATGTTGCCCAGAGCACCGTGTCTTTGCCAAAATGGGCCCACATCTGATTTGGCATATTTGGGCCATATTTGCTGTTATACATGTGGACCACTGCAGGCTCACATCCGTTTTGTCAGGGCCAGAAGAAGACCGCCAGTGCCGCATCACTGCCTGAAGTGGCCCACATCCGGGTGGTAACTGGGCCCTCTCTGCTGATCCGGGGAGGGCTGCAGACTACCACATGCCCCCTACGACACATGTGGAGTCGCCATACACTTCTTTTCGCCTGACAGTGAGGAGTTTCTCCAGGGGGACATAGCTCCCCCCCCCCCAGTTCCCCCTCCCCCCCTGAACAGGCGCCCCGACCGACCAGAGGAGGCGCTAGTGCAGCGACCAGGACACATACCCACATCCAGCTTCCCACCCGCAGACACGGCCAGTGGTATCTGTAGGGAGGCCCGACCAAGCCGGAGGCAACACGGGGATTCAAACCGGCGATCCCCGTGTCGGTAGGCAAGGGAATAGACCGCCACGCCACCCCGGACGCCCCTTTCTCCCTTTTCTTTCGCTCTCCCTCCCTCTCTTTCTCTTGCCCTCTGTCGCCCTCTCTGAAATCAGAAAGTGTGTGTGTGGGTCCTCAGAGTCACATGGTCCATGTGCTCGCTCTCCCAAGACGGTCATTCCCACGCACTAAGTCCAGCATGCATGCATTAACTTGCACAATCACATGGACACCCTATAGAGTGCACCGTGCACACACACACACACACACACACACACACACACACACAGACACACACACACACACACACACACACACACACACACAGAATAGCGGTCTGATGAGGGGACAATAGTGTTTTATGTGAGCCCCGGGAGCTTTGCTGTGCCGCTCTCTGTGGGGGGAATATATATTTCATTTCTGCCAGACCGGGAGAGGGAGACGGGGCTGGAGAGCAGAGGAACGCTGAGGTTTTAGAGCTGTGCATATGTCTCGTATTCGGCATGTATCCCAGCATGCCCCACTTTCAGAGTCTGCTCCTTAAAAGGAACAGAGGTGGACTTTGTACACGCACTTGTAATGATGCAATGTAGGAGTTGTGCTGAGTTATGACACACTCCCTCTCCGGCTTCACTTCTTCCTTCACGGTCACACTTTTCCTTATCTCGTTTTTTTTTTCCCCCCCTCTCCAGGAGCAAGGTTCAAACACAACACCCAGGTAATAGCGCCTGTAAACACGAGGGCGGCCATGACCCAGCGCACGTAGACACACGATTGGCACACCGTTATGCCGTAACGCCAACATGACCTCACAGGACTACGTGAGGGGACCGTGACCTCTTGACGCTGGCATTACGTGGCGCCGGCACGTCGTGTGTTAAAACGGCGTGCCGGCCGGCGCCACGCAAACAACGCCGATGGAAAGTCCCTTAGGATCCTTCATCGGGCCGGACACACCAAAGTTCCTGATTCAACAACATCGTGCAATGAGCGGTGTTCAATATTTTATTGTCATTTGGCTGAATTTATTGTAGTGCCTTCGTTACGACTTTTTGTTCTCTGAAAACACTGAATTGTGTATGATATAACTCATTTTGATGGAATGAGGTTAGGGTCAGGGGTTAGGGTTAGGGGTTAGGCTTAGGGTTAGGCTTAGGCTTAGGGGTTAGGGTTTTTAGAGAACAAAAAATCCTAACTAGGGCACTAGATGTTGTCGACTAGGAAACACCACTCTGCATGATGGGAATTCGTGTGTCCGGCACGGCAAAGGATCCTAACTGACTTTCCATCGGCATTGTTTCCGTGGTGCCGGAACGTCATTTGAACACATGACGTGCCACCACCACGTAATGCGAGCGTCAAGAGGCCGTGGTCCTTTCACGTTATTTCTGTGAGGTCAGGTTGCGTTGTGTCGTTGAGCCCCGGCAAAATGACCTGGCGACGCCAATGTTTGTCACCAGCGTACGCCGAATTAGCACTCTCGGTCAGTATCCCTATAATGGGGAGGGGGCACGGGGGAGTAGCGTGATCCTCCCACGCACTACGTCCCCCTGGTGAAACTCCTCACTGTCAGGTGAAAAGAAGCAGCTGGTGACTCCACATGTATAGGAGGAGACGTGGTAGTCTGCAGCCCTCCCCGGATCGGCAGAGGGGGTGGAGCAGCGACCGGGACGCCTCGGAAATGGGCCTAATCTGGGGCACTTTTGGTACTTATGGCTCAGTTACGGCACTGGCAACTGTTGTGTGGGCCAGACGTGGCCCAAAATGTCCTGAACCGGGCCGGACTTGGGTTACAGCAAGTGTTGTGTGGGCCAGACGTGGCCCAAAATGTTGTGAACCGAGCCTGACTTGGGTTACAGCACATACTGTGTGGGCCAGATGTGGCCCAAATGTGGCTGAGTTGAGGCAGCCATGCTCACCCTGAGTCAACGCCGTCATTCAAGGCCCAAATGTGGGCCGTAAGATAACTGCAGATGTGGGCCATATTTGGGCCAAAGCTTCTTTGCTATCTGGAGGGTAATTGGCCGAGTACAATTGGGGAGAAAAAGGGAGGGGGGTGAAAAAAAGTATCCCTATAATAACAACTTTAATCACACCGACCTGCTAAAGCTATTCTGTGTAGCTGTATCCCCATCAACATTTGGCTGTGTGTACGTACTCCTTTATGTTTGTGTGACGAAGTTTACATCTAGTAATGGAGTCCAGCTGTCTCTGCTGTTGTTGTGCCGACGCAGACGATCGGACCCAGTTGGAAGCAGAACTTAACTGCAGTTCAGTCAGGACAACTCACATGTTTGAGAAGTATATTTCATTAATTAGAGTGGCAATATGACTTTCACCGTCGCGTATGAATGCGTCTGCGTAACGCGGAGCACAAATCTCCCACGCAGTGCATGGAAGCGGATCCAAACAGATGGCAGGCGGGATGATGTGGCTGAGCAGCAGTGAAGCTAGCATAACACCAGCACCATAGGCATACATAAGGAGTACAAATTGAATTCCTCCGGCTCAAAAGCCTACCCTTAAGTGGGGGCAATTGTGATTGTTGTGTAGTTAATACGTAGTTCAGTCCAAGTAGTCAGTCGGTAGTCTGCAAAGTTTCATTTTTTGGGGGGGGGATTTCCCCCCCCCTTTTCTCCCCAATTGTACTTGGCTAATTACCCCCCTCTCGTGAGCTGTCCCGGTCGCTGCTCCACCCCCTCTGCCGATCCGGTGAAGGCTGCAGACTACCACATGCCTCCTCCCATACATGTGGAGTCGCCAGCCACTTCTTTTCCCCTGACAGTGAGGGGTTTCACCAGGGAGACGTAGCGCGTGGGAGGATCCCGCTATTCCCCCCCCAGTTCCCCCTCCCCTACGCCGGATCATATGGGCAACCTGGGCGACGAGGATATTAAAGAATACCTCTGCGTGAAAGGACTGTGTAAGGGATCGTACCCTGGTCGTACGAAAAGGAAACGAGTGTTTTGTGAAGGAACCGGGCCCGTGTCGGGCTACCAGTTAGCATCGGACAGGCTAATATGGCCATGCAGGTGGGTGGTGTGGATGTGTACAACGAGTGGAAGGAGGATTTTGATTCATATCTGGAGCGTCTGGAGCAGTGGGTGTTGGCAAATGATGTCAGTGGAGTTTTCTGGGCACAGTGAACCTCACCGGGTAAAGGCCCTGTCAAATGTTCAGTTTTTTTTTTCCTGAAAAGGGGAGGAAAGGACAGTTGGGTCGAGAAAATGATAATAAATGATCAACTGCTACAGCCGTTTCCCGGAAAACCCATCCACCATTGTCCAGCCTCTGCATAACCTGCTGAGAAAAGATTCTAAGTGGGTTTGGAGCAGTGTTGTAGTACTCAAGTCCAGGACTCGGACTCGAGGTTTAGTGACTCGACTACAACACTGGTTTGGAGTGCTGAATGTGCCAAGGCATTTGAAGATGCTAAGCAACTATTGCAGCAGGACAAGGTGTTAGTACTCTATTACACACGCCTGCCGCTGACGATTGCATGTGACGCGTCACCATAAGGAGTGGGCGCTGAACTTTCTCATGTCGTGGAAAATGGCGAGGAAAGACCTGTGGCTTTTGCATCAAGGACACTAACCGAGGCTGAAGGGAAGTATGCCCAAATTGAAAAAGAGGCACTTGCCGTCGTCTTTGGAGTTAGGAAGTTCCACAAATATCTGTATGGGAGAAAATTGACCCTTTTCACAGATCACAAACCCCTGTTGGCCACACTGGGGCCAAAATCAGCAGTTCCAACCTTAGCAGCATTAAGGATGCAACGCTGGGCTCTCATTCTCATGGCGTGCAACTGTGAAACTGAATACAGGAAATCAGCTCATCATGCAAAGGCTGATGCTTTGTCATGCCTACCCGGAGCCTCAGTGGACAATACAGCAGAAGTGAGTAGTATCTTCTACTTCTCACGTGTGGAGGAGCTACCAGTGTGTGCCCAAGACATTGAGAGAGCTGCTTTGAAAAATTCTGTTCTTGTGGAGCTACGCCGCGAAGGGAAGGCCTAGTTATGTGCAGGACGAAGCACCGAGGCCTTACTTCATATACTCTGTGGCCAACGAGTCATTATACCCCCAGTTTTTCGACAGGTTGCTGGAAGACCTTCACCATGAGCATCCGGCTATCTGTCGCATGAAGGCTCTCGCCTGCAGCTACCTCTGGTGGCCAGGCTGTGGTGGCGAAATTCAAGAACTTGAGCAAGGTTGCGCTGTCTGCCAAGCTGTACAAAAAGGGCCAAAGGTGGCACCGCTACACCCTTGGAGATGGCCAGAAAGAGTGTGGCTAAGAATTCACATTGATTTTGCTGAGAGGGATTAGCAGTCTTTTTTGGTTATCATAGACGGCCATTCAAAGGGGTTAGACGTTTTTCCCGTGTCCCCCACCACCTCGCACAACACCATTGAAGTGCTGCGGGGCCTGTTTGCTTCAAATGGACTACCGCAAGAGCTGGTATCAGATAATGGCCCGCGACTGGTGTCTAAGGAGTTCACTCAGTTCCTGGAGAGAAACGGGATCAAACGCACTGCTGTGCGGGGCGGCAGAGAGGTCAGCACAAATCCCAACACGTGCTTTGATGAAGATGTGCTGGAAGTGGACGGTAAGGCTTCCTCGCCGCTAAGCCGCCGACTGGCGAATTTCCTTATCGTGCGCTGCAGTACACCCCACACTGTGACAAGTCGGACCCCAGCTGGGTTGCTCCTGAAACGCCAGATCCGAACCCATTTCAGTTTGCTTAAGCCTGAGCTTGCCAGGGCGGGTTGAAGAAAAACAAGCTGCGCAGAAGCGCCGTCGTGGCCATGGGGTCTCACCTGTACGGTTTCTTCTGCAAGGAGAGGCTGCCCGCATCCCAAATCTCAGGGGGTGGGTGGAGAAATGGATTCAGGCAACCGTTCTTAAGAGACTGGGACCTGTCACCTACCTTACAATGGCGAGAAACTGATGGGAGGCCTCCGTCAGTAACGATGGACTGTGCTGTTCCAGGTTCTTCACCCAGTACCTCAGTGAGCCAGACGTCACCCGCTGTTCCCACCGAACCAACTGAACGGGCCGTCGAGGTGCCACCAGCACCGGTATCGACCACAGCAAATAAAGGCCCACCTGTGCAACGCAGGTACCCAGGAAGGCTTTGGGCACCACCGCAGAGACAGAATCTCTAACGGCAGCAAGATCTAGATGTAGATTTGTTGGGGGGGGGGGGTTGTTGCAAAATATTGATGCCAATCTAAAAGGGGAGGAGTGTAAATAGAGTGCTGTTGGTTGACACCTTGTGGCTTTAGGGTTGGCCAGGACATGACGTAGTCTGTGTGCGCATAGCCTCGCTGCAACCTGTGGTGTATTCTCTCTCTGAGTCCTCCAAGTAAAGCCGTGTGTCGAGTTATCTCTCGCCTGATTATGGAGAGCCGGCCCAGTATGTCACAGGGATGACCAAACAGTGGGAAGTAACGTCACTTCGAGCTCATTTGCAGTGGCAGGACCTTTGAGGACTCGGTCCCGGTCTGCAAAGAGAGAGTCAAGAGAGAACTTCTGAGGGTAAGAACCGTTTGATTATGCTGCCTGTGTATTGAGCAGCAGTGCTATCCGTCGTGATTGTGTGTCGCCGTTTATTTTGCGGACGAGTTTACCTGATAGGCTGTTTGCGTAACGCGTGTTGCATCACGGTGGTGTGATGCTGCTGTGTTGTGCTGGAGTCGGCTTGCCAAGTTCATTGTGTGTTGGTTTTTACACTTCTGTGAGTTGCCCCGCCCACTTAGCGAGGCTTATTTTGAACTCTGCATTCAGCTGTGTGGTGTGATTACCGTAGGGTGCGTTGTTGTCAGCCTATCCCTGGTCAGTCACATTATTATGCATGACTAATAACTGGTGTGCTGTCTGCTTGGGTGGTTTTCCATGAACACAAATATTGCCATAGAGTTATGCGCTGCCTTGGGATGATTTAATCCTCTGTTTCCTTCTTTTGTGATTAGTGAGTGAAATGTTCTACTGAACTGTATTGAACCTGCTGGGCTGGACTGGTTATTCAGCCTTTGACCAGTAGGTGTGGGATTATGGTCTGGTGGATCTGACATGCCAGCTTGACTGGAAGCTCAAAATAATTAAGGTGGGGTTTAATGGCTGGGGTGGGTGGCTTGGGGTGGGCATGGTGTTTTGTTAGTGTGTGTGTGTGTTTGGGGGGGGGGCTATGAGCTTTAGTGCCCAGGAGCCCGTGTGGGTAATAATCCAGCCTCGCCCCCCCCAACAGGCGCCCCGACCAGAGGAGGCGCTGGTGCAGTGACCAGGACACATACCCACATCCGGCTTCCCACCCGCAGACATGGCCAATGTCTGTAGGGCTGCCCGACCAAGCCGGAGGTAACAGGGGGATTCGAACCGGCGACCCGTGTTGGTAGGCAACAGAGTAGACCGCTACGCTACCTGAACACCCTGAAGTTTCTTGGATCAGACTTGCTCGGCCCGTTCTGGGGATCTCGGCTCTCGTCTTTGTCCGTCTCTCTGTCCTTTCATCCGGCTGCCTCTTTATGGCCTATGTCCCTCTGTCTGTCCATATTCCAAACACCGGGGGAGTCCCTGTGGCGTACTGGTGTCCTGTAAAGCCAGCAGAACTGGCTGCCCATGAAAATGTGTGACCAAGCCAGCTCATTGGAAATCAGCCTGTACTGTACACACTCCTTGTTCCTTCAGTCAACCAACCATCCAACCAATCACTCAATCAATCAATCAACCAGTCAGTCAGTCAATCAACCAATCAGTCAGTCAGTCAGTCAATCAACCAGTCAGTCAGTCAATCAATCAATCAGTCAGTCAGTCGGTCAATCAGTCAGTCAGTCAGTCGGTCAGTCTATAAATCAATCAGTCAATCAATCAATCAACCAGTCAGTCAGTCAGTCGGTCAGTCTATAAATCAATCAGTCAATCAATCAATCAACCAGTCAGTCAGTCAATCAACCAGTCAGTCAGTCAGTCAGTCAATCAACCAGTCAGTCAGTTAGTTAGTCAATCAATCAATTAGTCTATCAGTCAGTCAGTCAGTCAATCAATCAGTCAGTCAGTCAGTCAGTCAATCAATCAGTCAGTCAGTCAGTCAGTCAATAAATCATCAGTCAATCAATCAATCAACCAGCCAATCAGTCAGTCAATCAATCAGTCAGTCAGTCAATAAATCATCAGTCAATCAATCAACCAGCCAATCAGTCAGTCAATCAATCAGTCAGTTAGTCAGTCAATCAGTCAGTCAGTCAACCAGTCAGTCAGTCAGTCAGTCAGTCAATCAATCAATCAATCAATCAGTCAGTCAATCAATTAGTCAGTCAGTCAGTCAGTCAGTCAATCAATCAGTCAATTGGTCGAACAAACTATCAGCAAATTGCAAAATACATTATTATAAGCTTTACAAAAGAGTGAATAATATCAAAATAAACAAGCATTTATTTCTGGAGGGTGTGTGTGTGTGTGTGTGTGCGTGCGTGTGTGCGCGTGTGTGTGTGTGTGTGTGTGTGTGCGTGTGTGTGTGCGCGTGTGTGTGTGTGTGTGTGTGTGTGCGTGTGTGTGTGTGTGTGTGTGTGGGATGCACATGAATCCCGGCGAGAGTAAAGGCGCGGTGAGT
>NC_079219.1:57218329-57223511 GCF_029633865.1 Lampris incognitus
TCCTTTCTTTCCACCCTGACCCTGCCGATATCTGGATCCCATCGAACCGCCCCCCACCGCTGAAGGACTGCGTTAGCAAGCATCCCTGTATGATGCTGCACTGTCATGGCCAAACAGGAAGTCATCATCGGCGGTCACTTAGGGTCGAGTATGACTGTCCCCACTCTGGATCCCTCTGGGTCCTCAAGGTGGGCATCGAGGCTGATCCTGGAGCCGCATAATGGGAGGACGCCTGCGCAGGACAACTTTTCACATGGACTGGCTGATGCGCCTGCAGCCACCACACGGTCCTTGGCAGAACGTGGCCTGAGTCCAACAGCATGGAGAACCAAGACGATTGGGGACACCCTCTGTTGCAGCCTTCATCCACTTTCGCTACGGTTGTGACCTGGAGACATCTTCCGCCGGTTCCATCGTTGAGGTCTTCGGGCGATTTTCCACTGGAAGAACTACACGAACTCCCAGGCTGGCGCGAACTACAAGTGGAACTGCCCCGTAGTCGGCCCTCTCGAGTGTCGTGTTTCCATAGCGATGTAGGACCCACCGGGCTCATTTTGCGACAGCTTTCACCGCGATGTAATTACAGTGCACCGTAGGCACTAGGGCGCTGTAACTACGACCTCGTCGGTGGCGTAGTAAGCCAACCAAGCCTGCACCTCCTCGTCTGTCCATTTTCGGGCTGATTTCTCCGTTTCGCTTGATCGAAATTCTCTAGCGCTTGCTACCACACAGGTTGGCTGCTGGCTTATGAAAATGCCGCTTGTTGAAAACCAAAGTAGTAGGCTGGTTGCTTCCGACATTCAACCAATCAGCGTCGAGCCCCTCCCAGCAGGTTTTCAGGGCCGCTCAGAAGTACCGACCCCAGAGCAGGGACTACAGACGTTCCCGTAAAAGTCCCGGTGAGAGCTCCGGTCAGGGGTAGTTCCTCTAGTGGAAACACGAGCAAAGCTGCCGGCCCCCTAAAAGGTTCGGGTAGCTCCGCTGGTGGAAAATGACCTTTTGTTGGATCCCGCTTCATCTGGAACCTCCCTCTTGACCTATCCGCCTTGGGCGACCCTACCAGGAGCCAAGCTCCAGACGGCATAGCTCTTGGGGTCATTGGTACACGCAAGCTTCTTGACCACGGCAAGGTGGCGATCCAAGAGAAGAACCAGGAAGTGGAGGGTTAATGCATCACCTTGTCTTCACCTGAAAGGTGGCGTCAGGTGAGGAAAGGCCTTTCATCCACCTGAAAACTAAAAGCCTGTTGACTGAAGGTTGTTATTCCAGAGTCTAAAATACTGTCTGACCGGAAAACTTTGTTTATCAGACATTTTAAGGCATATTTGCCTCACTGATCATCCATCCATCCATTATCCAAACCTCTTATCCTGCTGTCAGGGTGACGGGGATGCTGGAGCCTATCCCAGCAGTCATTGGGCGGCAGGCGGGGAGACACCCTGGACAGGCCGCCAGTCCATCACAGGGCCCACACACATTCACACCTAGGGACAAGTTAGTACAGCCGAGTCACCTGGCCTACATGTCTTTGGACTGTGGGAGGAAACCGGAGCCCCCGGAGGAAACCCACGCAGACACAGGGAGAACATGCAAACCCCACACAGAGGACGACCCGGGACGACCCCCAAGGTTGGACTGTCCCGGGGCTCGAACCCAGGACCTTCTTGCCGTGAGGCGAGCATGCTAACCACTGCGCCACTGTGCCGCCTACCTAATTGGTCATTCTAATCAAATTATATTAGCATTTGTTCTGTCGAATAACTGATATCTCTGTTTTGGAATGAAACGTGATATTTAGGCATCATGAGTTGAGCGGGATAAGAAGGAAAACAATCACAGTGAGCCACATTCCCCTGTTTAAATCACACCGCCGTACATCTGCAGCGTCCACGGCGCCTTTTTCCACATCTTATCTGATCTCTGGATCAGAACAACAAAAATTCAACGTCAGAAAAAGAAAATTCAGTTTGAAGGAGCGGGGTCCCTGATGACGGGACCCCTCCCACCTCTTGTGAGCAGCTAATCTCGAAAACATCCAGAGGATCCCTCCTTTCCTGCACAACACAATCATAGTGAATGATGGTTTCAGTGTGTGTGTGTGTGTGTGTGTGTGTGTGTGTGTGTAACTAAATCAGGGCCCTTTATTTCATCGGTCCTTCTGGTTAGAGGACACCATCTGTTAGCTGTTAGAGGTTGAGAGGAGACCACCACCCCGACTCGACTTTTCTCTCAACTGATTCGGATCTCGCCTCCAACCCGCTAGAATCCGACCCAGCCCTCACGTAACCCGTCTCCGGCCTTTAACGAGCCACTTGTGGCCCGGCCCATCCTCACCTCCATAAGGCTTTATCTGTTTTATGAGCCGGCCTTCCGCTTCATCGCCTCCGTTACCCGGTACTGGGTCATGGACGTGTGTCAATACATGTTTGGAGTTTATAAACCGTCCAAGGGATACGTGTGTGTGTCTGTCTGTGTGTGTCTGCGTTTGTGTGACCCTCTGTTGATCAGGTTTGGCAGTGATGCGGAAAATCCCGCAGGAACATGTTGTGCATGAATCCATCTGCCAAGGATAAACCACTCAAACCTCTCAGCGTGTGTGTCCATGTTTCGTGTGTGTGTTTGTGTTTGAATTTGTGTATGTATGTGTGTGTGTGTGTGTGTGTGTGTGTGTGTTTGTGATAATTGGCCCAGACATCCCTATCTCCTTTAGCAATGATTTAGGAGAACCACAAATCACCATGGTGAGCACTGCCTGTGCCAAGGCATACACACACACACACACACACACACACACACACACACACACACACCATGTCTCCCTATACTTGTGGGGACCCCTCTTGGACTACGTTCGTTCCCCAGCCCTTCACCATAATAACTACATGCCTAACCTTAACCTTTGTCCTAACCTAATCCTTATTCTGACCTTAACCCTAAACCCAAGTCCCAACCCTAAACTAGACCCTTGTGCTCATGGGGACCCACAAAATGCTGGACCGTACAATGGCTCTGGATCGGCTGGGAGAGCTTGGTCTGCTGCTTCCCGTGGGCCCAGGGACCACGGCCCTGACCGGAGCGGCGCCCGAAGAGGAAACACTGAGGGCGGTCTGACAGGCCGCGGAAGCGGGGCAGGCTAAGCTAACTGCCACATGATGCCTCCTCCCATACATGTGGAGTCACCAGCCGCTTCTCTTCACCTGACAGTGAGGAGTTTCACCAGGGGGACGTAGCGCGTGGGAGGATCACGCTATTCCCCCCAGTCCTCCCCCCCCAAACAGGTTCCCCAACTGACCAGAGGAGGCGCTAGTGCAGCGACCAGGACACACACCCACGTCCGGCTTCCCACCCGCAGACACGGCCAGTTGTGTGTGTGTAGGGACGCCCGACCAAGCCGGAGGCAACACGGGGATTCGAGGTGGTTTCGTTTTTTGGGAATTGTTGGATGTGTGTTTTTTGTCTCTTGTGTCGCACCGCTGTGGGTGAAACGGAATTTTGTTTCTTTTTGTCCGCAGAGGTGGAAAAACCCGGCCCAGAAAGTAAAAACCCGAACCGTGTCTTTACTCCATCCATGTATTAAACCAGCTGACTTGGGAAACTAGTCACTAGTCAGTGCAATCTGGTGGTTTAGTGCATGGGTGGAGTAAAGACACGCTTCGGGTTTTTACTTTCTGGGCCGGGTTTTTCCACCTCTGCGAGTCTTGTGTACACAAGCACATGTAAGAAATGACGACAAATTGTTCCTGATTCCTGAACATGTCCCCACGGGGTAGGTGGTTTCAGGTTTTTCTATCCCAACGGGGGATCAAAAGTCCCCATTAGGATAGAAAAACCGGGTCCACACACACACACACACACACACACATCGTGTGTATCTGCGTTGTGTGTGTGTGTGTGTGGGGGGGGGGGTATGTGGTGGTATGGGATGTTTATTTGGGTGGGTGCATCTACAGGTGGTTTGTGCGCTCTTCGCTCCCCTCGCTAAGGTTAGCACACCGAGACGATGACAGATGGGTTGTATTTAAAGAAAAGAGTGTGCGTCTGCCCGTCCAGTGTGCGGGTCCGCGTGTCATCGCGAGCAAAAAATAAGCAGGGACTGCCCCGACACAGTCAGCGACCGACCCACCGTTCATGTTTATTAAGGGCCCGTGACGGTTACGCAACGAGCCGTGCCACGCGGAAGACGGGCGCACAAACAAGCAAACACAAACCTGCAAAACTAGAACGGCAGACAAAGGGAACAAAGGTGCGGGCGGGCGCGAGGAATCAAAGCATGAAAACAAAGAGCCGAGGCGAGAAGAGGCGGATGAACTGGCAAAAGAAAAGCGGAGATCCGAGAGGGGCCGCAGATGGGAAGGTGTTGACTCGAACAGGCGGAAACGCAGAAGAAGACGAGGGCACAAACAGGTGTGGGGAGGGCTCTTCTTCGCAGGTTTGTGGCCTAGGTAAAGGCAGAAACTGGACCCTGGAGTTTATGGTTTGTGCGTTTGGGCACATGCTACTGGGGAGCGCGCTGTAAACTATATTTGGAGGGGGGGGGGTCAAGGAATGTGTGTATGCATTTAGGGAATGCTAACGTATCAGTGACGCACATGCATGCACTTTGCCCCTTGCACCTGTAACGCCATAACCTCAGCAGTCTGTGTGTGTGTGTGTGTAATACATGGCTTAAAATTGGTAATCATCATTACACCGAAAGTTGGTGACCTTCTGACCTTCTTTTCATAGACATCTTTAGCATATATCATACAATACGTGCCTCAGCTTCTTCTTCTTCTTCTTCTTCTTCCAGCCTTTTCCCTGTTTTTCAGGGGTGGCCACACCAGATTTTACCGTTTCCATCAGGACCCTGTGAGGGCACAGCACCAATGCTGGCCGTTGGTAACTCGGGCCTTGACCGATCCCGTATGGTCTTGTCAGTCCGCATGCCGATTCTGCAGAATTTTACATCGGATGCCCTTGCTGACACAACCACTGCCCCCTGTGGATGGGGGCACAGGTAAAGCCCTGGATGCCGCCCCATATCATATTATACATGCATGTACTAGATATGCTCATCAGTCTGTGAAACATTCTATCAGGGCATCACATTGCTCAGCCTCCCTGGGAAAGTCTACTCTAGGGTGCTGGAAAGGAGGCGCCGACCGATTGTCGAACCTCGGATCCAGGAGGAACAATGTGGATT
>NC_079219.1:57223711-57238711 GCF_029633865.1 Lampris incognitus
GCAGCAACTCGCCGGCTCGCCTGGACGTCATATTCATTTCTGCCCTCCCATGGTGGAAAGCAATACACACCATCATACATGGTGGAAAGCAATACACACCATCATACATGGTGGAAAGCAATACACACCATCATACATGGTGGAAAGCAATACATATCATATACATATCATATCACATACATCCTACCTGCTGAAAGCTTCCCCCGCGGTCGGTCTGTCACTGAAGCTGAAGTGATAGAGTTTTGTGCGTGTGTGCGTGTGTGTGTGTGTGTGTGTGTGTGTGTGTGTGTGTGTGTGTGTGTGTGTGTGATATGACAGCTATTTGCATGGTGGGAATCATACAAATTTTCATTTTCATACATTTGAAATAAAATATCATCAAAGGACATTTTTAATCACCTTTTTACTGTTTTGTTTGATTGACGGCTGAAACCATTAGGCTTCCTCTGGTTCTCTTCCTCTGGTTCTCTTCCTCTGGTTCTCTATCTCTGGTTCTCTTCCTTTGGTTCTCTTCCTCTGGTTCTCTTCCTCTGGTTCTCTTCCTCTGGTTCTCTATCTCTGGTTCTCTATCTCTGGTTCTCTATCTCTGGTTCTCTTCCTCTGGTTCTCTTCCTCTGGTTCTCTATCTCTGGTTCTCTTCCTTTGGTTCTCTTCCTCTGGTTCTCTATCTCTGGTTCTCTTCCTCTGGTTCTCTTCCTCTGGTTCTCTTCCTCTGGTTCTCTCTCTCTCTGGTTCTCTTCCTCTGGTTCTCTTCCTCTGGTTCTCTTCCTCTGGTTCTCTCTATCTCTGGTTCTCTTCCTCTGGTTCTCTTCCTCTGGTTCTCTCTCTCTCTGGTTCTCTTCCTCTGGTTCTCTCTCTCTCTGGTTCTCTTCCTCTGGTTCTCTCTCTCTGGTTCTCTATCTCTGGTTCTCTTCCTCTGGTTCTCTTCCTCTGGTTCTCTTCCTCTGGTTCTTTATCTCTGGTTCTCTTCCTCTGGTTCTCTTCCTCTGGTTCTCTTCCTCTGGTTCTCTCTCTCTGGTTCTGTTCCTCTGGTTCCTTTCCTCTGGTTCTCTTCCTCTGGTTCTCTCTCTCTGGTTTTCTCTCTCTGGTTCTCTTCCTCTGGTTCTCTCTCTCTGGTTCTCTTCCTCTGGTTCTCTCTCTCTGGTTCTCTCTCTGGTTCTCTCTCTGGTTCTCTATCTCTGGTTCTCTTCCTCTGGTTCTCTCTCTCTGGTTCTTTTCCTCTGGTTTTGTCTCTTTGGTTCTCTCTCTCTGGTTCTCTCTCTGGTTCTCTCTCTCTGGTTCTCTTCCTCTGGTTCTCTCTCTCTGGTTCTCTCTCTGGTTCTCTCTCTCTCTGGTTCTCTCTCTGGTTCTCTATCTCTGGTTCTCTTCCTCTGGTTCTCTCTCTCTGGTTCTCTCTCTCTCTGGTTCTCTCTCTGGTTCTCTCTCTCTGGTTCTCTTCCTCTGGTTCTCTCTCTCTGGTTCTTTTCCTCTGGTTTTGTCTCTTTGGTTCTCTCTCTCTGGTTCTCTCTCTTTGGTTCTCTTCCTCTGGTTCTCTCTCTTCGGTTCTCTCTCTTTGCCTTCCTCTCCATCCTCTTCTCTCTCTTCCTTTTTTGGGGAGACTTTCTGGAATGGAAAAGCACCCTCAGCCATGACGAACCTCCCAGCCCACAGGGTCCGCAATCAGTGTGTGTGTGTGTGTGTGTGTGTGTGTGTGTGTGTGTGTGTGTGTGTGTGTGTGTGTGTGTGTGTGTGTGTGTGTGTGTGTGTGTGTGTGTGTGTGTGTGTGTGTGTGTATTAAGTGTGTATATCGGATCCTCTGTCAGTGCCAAGGCGTGTGTGTGCTTGCCCAGCCAAGCCTAGGGACGCCAGAGTCAGGCGATCTCTCAACTCGTCTCCACATACAACACACACACACACACACACACCACACACACACTCACACACACACTCATACACATACACTCATACACACAGCACAGACACACGCACACACCACACACATACACACACGCACACACTCACACACCACACATACACACACACTCATACATGTACACACACCACACACACACATACACTCATACATGCACCACACACACATGCACACACACACATACACTCATACACACAGCACAGACACGCACACACACCACACACTCACACACACCACACATACACACCACACATACGCACCACACACACACACACAGGCATAACCTCCCCCCGTCTCTCTCTCGAGCTGTGGGGCTCTGAACCAGCTAAGCCAAGCTGGGCCTCCTCCATCCATCCATGCCTGGGGAGATCCTCTCCAGACGGAGCCGTGGTGCTGCTGAGGATCCCGGTGTATCCTGTGTATATACTCGCCGGTCTGAACACACACAGACACACAATGTGACTTCGTCCACGTTATCTGCTGCGGTTGTGCGCTAACCTTAGCCGTCTGACAACGTGGCCACACTAAAGATGAGATAAACCCAAACTGATAAGCTTTAATGGTGCTGTACTGACTGGTGACCTCTAACCAGCGGACCTGCAGCCATAAGGCAGATGTGCTCAGCTCTGCAGTAATTCTGTCAAGGGTTCCAGTTAAAAAGTAAAAGAAGTAGAAGAAGTAGAAGTATTGGGGGCACATACATGAAGAAAGAGAGGGATACTTCCTGTGGTTGATGCTGATGAGACCACCAGAGCCAGAATCACTTCAATCACCAAATACAGCATAGTACCACAGTATAGTGCGTTATGTGATAGTACCACAGTATAGTGCACTCTGTGATAGTACCACAGTATAGTGTACTCTGTGATAGTACCACAGTATAGTGCACTCTGTGATAGTACTACAGTATATCCAAAAGAGTTGAATCGAGTGCAACTGGACTTGGTATATATCCGTGAAGATGTTTCGCCTCTCATCCAAGAGGCTTCCTCAGTTCGTGCCTTTCTGACTAGACCAAGCTAGTCTGACTGGCTGGTGATGAAACTCAGAATTTATCCTCTTGGATAGAATAAATTCTGAGTCTCATCACCAGCCAGTCAGACCAGCTTGGTCTAGTCAGAGAGGCACGAACCGAGGAAGCCTCTTGGATGAGAGGCGAAACGTCTTCATGGATATATACCAAGTCCAGTTGCACTCGATTCAACTCCTTTGGACAACCATGACCTGGATGAATGAGAACATTCACAGACATACTACAGTATGGTGCATTATGTGATAGTACTACAGTATAGTGCATTATGTGATAGTACTACACTATAGTGCATTATGTGATAGTACTACAGTGTGGTGCATTATGTGATAGTACTACACTATAGTGAATTATGTGATAGTACTACAGTATGGTGCATTATGTGATAGTACTACACTATAGTGCATTATGTGATAGTACTACAGTATGGTGCATTATGTGATAGTACTACACTATAGTGCATTATGTGATAGTACTACAGTATGGTGCACTTTGTGATAGTACCACAGTATAGTGCATTATGTGATAGTACTACACTATAGTGCATTATGTGATAGTACTACACTATAGTGCATTATGTGATAGTACTACAGTATGTTGCATTACGTGATAGTACTACAGTATAGTGCATTAGGTGATAGTACTACACTATAGTGCATTATGTGATAGTACTACAGTATGGTGCATTATGTGATAGTACTACAGTATGGTGCATTATGTGATAGTACTACACTACAGTGCATTATGTGATAGTACTACAGTAAAGTACATTATGTGATGGCCTTATGCGATAAACATGTAGTCGTTTGGCTTGATGATTTTTGGGATTGATTGAAAACACACACATGCACATATACACACACAACACAACACAACACAACACAACACAACACAACACAATACAATACAATACAACAAAACACAGCAACGTTCTACTGAAGACAACACAATGCAAACATTATTCACCCCAGCAGCAAAATACAACACAATACTGACAAGAAAACATACTATTAGCCTATCATCTGAATGACAGATGATAGACCTTCGTCAGCTCGATTTTTATATTGTAGTTTTTGTTCATTTAACTCAAAAAATATTTACAAGTTAAGAGCTTCAATTAATTAATTAATTAATTAATTAAATGTTAACGTTTGTGAATTTCAATCACATGTACATTTGATCACATAAGTCTAAAGTAAAATATTACATTTCAAGAGGGGAAAATGTCATATTTTACATTAGAGTTGTGTGATCAACTTGGATGGAAAACTCACATGTAATTGAAATACATAAGCTTCAAATTATGTGCTTAAATATATATATTAAATATTTATATATTTTATTTTTTTTAATTTAATTGATTTATTTTTTAGTGTTGACAGCAGAAGCCACTGTCGAGATGTGGCTGTCTTAAGTAGCCCACAATGTGGGACTTGGTCAGAAGTATGCTGTCCAGTAAGAGCCAGAGTTCACTGTCCCTCCTGCCAGGACTTCCGGGTTGGGGAGTGGGCAGCGCAGTTCATTAGGGGTTATCCTAATTGCGTGTAATTATGGTTTTGTTTCATATTCATGTGAGAACATTGCCGTTCTGTCCAGTCTACCAAGACAAACGACGGAACGGAGCGGGACCGGCTGGGGAGGAGGGGGGCGTGTCCCGCGCTGCCGTGTGGCGGGGCGTTTTAGACTTCCCAGCCGCCTATTGGTGCGTCGCGTTACGGGGGGGGGCGGGACCGACGCCTCACAAATAGAAACCTCACGCTCTCGCGCGGTACACAAGACTCGAGGACGCTCTTCTGGGAACAGCCGCCGCACGAGCAGCACTGGTGAAAAGTCGCGTTGTCCGTCGGCGCGAGCGCATAATCAGACACGACAGGCCGTTGTTTTTGTCATCGCTTTTGACCTCAGCGGTCCCGGTCCCGGTCCGGAGGAAGAGTTATGGATTTGGTGTGGCTCGTGTGCGTCGTCCTGAGCATCAGTACTTGGCTGGTATCTGCTGAGCGACACAGCGTCTACTGGAACAGCACCAATCCCAAGTGAGTTGTGTTGACTGTGTGCGCTCCGGTTGTGTGTCAGTACTTGTCACTGTGCGTGGCTTATTTCTTCTTCTTCTCCTTGTTTTTTGGTGGTGGTGGTGTGTGTGTGTGTGGGGGGGGGGTTATACCACCCCCACGGGGGGTCCTGACTTATTTCCTCGTTGCCGGACAAACGTGCAAACTTCCCTCGCGATCAAAGGACCCCCTTTTTGCCCCGCGTGCGCGGTTTTGTTTTCTCTCGCGTGCACGTACCGAGTCGCGCTCGCGCACTCGTGCCTCTTCACCTCGTTTAACGGGGTGGTGGGTAATTGCGGGCGTTGTTGCACCGGGGCGTAAAAGGCGAGGGAGCGGGGGTAGGAGAGGTTGGGAGCGGGGGTAGGAGAGGTTGGGAGCGGGGTAGGAGAGGTTGGGAGCGGGGGTAGGAGAGATTGGGAGCGGGGTAGGAGAGGCTGGGAGCGGGGGTAGGAGAGGTTGGGAGCGGGGGTAGGAGAGGTTGGGAGCGGGGGTAGGAGAGGTTGGGAGCGGATGGTAGCAGAGGTTGGGAGCGGATGGTAGCAGAGGTTGGGAGCGGGGGTAGGAGAGGTTGGGAGCGGGGGTAGGAGAAGTTGGGAGCGGGGTAGGAGAGATTGGGAGCGGATGCCCAGACAGACGGACAGACGGATTCACGCCTATATTTAACCGCAATACGCGGAGCCAGACACGCGGGACCGGGAATAAATAGACCTGACAGACTGGCAAGTACCAACTTGGCCAGAGTCTGTCGGGGGTCTGGGGCTCTAGGCTGCACAAGTGCGCGCGCGCGCGCGTGCCGATGTGTATGGCAGAGAGAGAGAGAGAGGGTGAGAGACAGAGAGAGAGGGAGAGAGAGAGAGAGATAGAGATAGAGAGAGGAAGAGAGACATAGAGAGAGAGAGAGGGAGAGAGACAGAGAGAGAGATAGAGAGAGGGAGAGACATAGAGAGAGACAGAGATAGAGAGGGTGAGAGACAGATAGAGAGAGGGAGATAGAGAGAGGGAGAGAGAGAGGGAGACAGAGATAGAGAGAGAGAGACAGAGATAGAGAGAGGGAGAGAGACAGAGATAGAGAGGGAGACAGAGATAGAGAGAGATAGAGAGAGGGAGAGAGAGAGAGATAGAGAGAGATAGAGAGAGGGAGAGAGAGAGAGAGAGAGGGAGAAAGAGGGCGATAGAGAGAGGGAGAGAGACAGAGAGAGGGAGAGAGAGAGAGAGACGGAGATAGAGAGAGGGGGGGAGAGAGAGAGGGAGATAGAGAGAGAGGGGGAGAGATGCGCCAATGCTGATCACGGTGTCGTGGGTCCGATATGAAACGCGAGCCGACCACTCAAGTCGAATCGATGAAGCTTGACAGGCGCGCGGGAGTGCAGCGCGAGCTATCGAGCTCTTAGCGTGGACTCGAGTATACGGATCTGAGGAGACCGTGTAGCTTTATTATAGCGGGGTGACAGACAAAGATACCCCCCCCCCCCAACACACACACACACACACACACACACTTTTTTATTTTTTTTGTGGTCGATTAAAAACCACCCCGAGACGGAACAAGGGCAAAAGCCATTACGGCCTTTTAGTCTCGCGCTGATTAAATCACCCGGTCCGTAAATGACCTCCAGCAATGACAGTTAATGTGGGTAAAGCAGCTCTGTTACGAGGGACGAGCAGCTGTCCCCATGACGACGGCGGGGCGGGGACGGAGCGTGTCGCCCTCCGTCCCCTCCGCCGTGACGTGCGTGCTGGTTAGTGTGCAGGTGACTCAGTGACCCCCGGTTTACCTGTCTTGCACAAGCCAGTCTGAGTTACCCCTGAGTCACGGCAGACGGGGCCTCCGGGAGGGGGGGGGAGGAAAACAGCAAAGGGGGAGGGGGGGGGGGGGAGGGGGACCGGGACTAAAGGGAGTTAAATGCGAGGCCGTCTTCTTTTGGGACACTGGAAGAACGCAGGGTTTGAGTGGAATTGACGTTATAGGGCAAGTAATAAAAGCTGATGCAGACCAATGTGGGTCTTTAATCTAGGATGAGAATGTACACACACACATATATACACACACAGACACACACACACACACACACACACAATACCGGTGGTCTGGGACGGACTCAAGTCTTGTGTCTGTGCCCTTTAATCCGGCACTGGACTATTTTTTGCTGTCAAATGGGAGTTGCGTAACCACAACAAGAAACACAAAAATATAATGTAACACTAATCCTGTCCGCTTCACACACGCACGCACGCACAACAAACACAAACGTGCGCCATCTCCCTCTTCCAGCCTTCTGGCGGCTTCTGGTGTCACGGTGTCGGCGCGGAGCGGGCCGGAGCGGGCCGGAGTCACTGCACCACTGCCAGCACACTAATAGCTGCACAACTGCTTTGATGGAGGCCTGGTCACACACACACACACACACACATATATATATATACACATACACAACTGCTTTGATGGAGCCCGGTCGCCCTCTTAATGTCAAACACAAACACACACACACACACACACACATATATATATACACATACACAACTGCTTTGATGGAGCCCGGTCGCCCTCTTAATGTCAAACACAAACACACACACACACACACACACACACATATATATACATACAAACATGCACAACTGCTTTGATGGAGGCCCGGTCACACACACACACACACAGACAAATGCGTACATGCACACACACATAAATACCCGCACATGCATATGCATACAACACATATGCACATATATATTACACACACACATTAACACACACACACATATATACATACACGCACATGCACACATGCGCACACATGCATATACACGCACATGCATATATATATATATATATATATGTACACACACACACTCACACAGCGAGAGCGATAAATAACACTGAAGTTTCTTAAGTCAAAATATTAATAATAATAATGATTGACAATTAATAATAATGATAGTAATAATAATATTAATAGTAATAATAATCATAATAATAAAGATATTCATAATAATATTAATAATAATAACGATCGTAATAATAATATTAATAGTAATAATAATCATAATAATAAAGATATTCATAATAATATTAATAATAATAAAGATAATAATAATAATGATAATAGCAGCTGAGAAGGAGCCATATAACTGGATGACCTCTTCATGTCATGGTACTTTTATCTCCCCATCACGTCATCCCATTTGTCTTTCTGCTTTTTAAACCCCTCTGTATCACCACCTCCTCCCCCCCTCCCCTCCCCTCCCCCACGTTGAGTCTTCTCCATCCTCCTCCGTCTCCACTGCCCCAATGCTTTCCTCCATTTTCAGAGCCCACCTCGGCCCACCTGCCTGGGCCGAGGTCAGTCAGATGTCGGGTGGTGTCTGTTAGCTCAGCTGATGGCGGGCGGTGGTGGCGGGGGGCGGGGCCAGCTGAAGGTGGTGGGGGGCGGGGCCAGCTGAAGGTGGTGGAGTGTGTGGGCTGGCGGGTGTGAAGTGGTTTGTCAGGGCCAGCGGACAGCGGGCCAGATGGCAGCGGCCTGCTCGGTGGTGATGGGGAGGACCCCGGTCTGATCCGCTGACTGGAGGGATGTGTCTCTCTCACTGTACATGGCCGACCCGTGTGTGTCTGTGTGAGTGTGTGAGTGTGTGTGTGTGTGTGTGTGAGTGTGTGTGTCTTTGTGTGTTTTTCACAGACTCAGCCAGTGTGACTTAATGATTATGACTTAATCCCTGGCCTTAGCCCTGCAGGGATTTCGCATCTAGGGATGGCGTGTGTGTGTGTGTCTGTGTGTGTGTGTGTCTGTGTGCGTGTGTGTGCGTGTGTGTGTCTGGCCTGTTTTCCTTATACTATATGACAGGTGGAGAGACATGTTTTTCTCAGTCTGTTCCCGTCTTGTTTTTACACAACTGTCTGTCTCTGCCTGTGTCAACACATGTTTTGTGTGTCTGTGTGTGTGTCTGTGTGTGTGTGTGCGACTGTGCTGTTGAACTTGTACTCACCCTAACCCGCAGCTTAATCATTAGTTCTGGCTAAATTCCTTCTCGCTGGAAGAGTGGTAGATGTTGTCGAGGCCTAGGGGACGAGGCGTTGGCACGTGACTACAGCGGGGCGGGGCGGGTCTCGATACCGCGGCGTTACGGTAACGCCGCGGTATCGAGACCCGCTAGAGGTGTGACTCACACACGCGCACTCTTGGGGACGAGAGGGGGGCTTGTCATATGATAATATTAGCTGCAGCCACATTCCATCCCCCCTGTTACTATACTCTACCCTGTCAGCTGTGTGTGTCTGTGTGTATCTGTGTGTGTGTGTGTGTGTCTGTGTGTGAGTGTGTGTGTGTCTGTGTGTGTCTGTGTGTGTGTGTTTGTGTGTTCCTCCCTCTGTCTGTACCTGTCCATTCCTCTCTCCATCTCTACTCCCTTTCCTCTTCTAGTAACTGGGCCAGTCGCCACCCAACTCTCTCTCTCTCTCTCTCACCCCGTCTCTCTGTCTCTGTCCCTCTCCCCCCCCTCTCTCTCACCCCCTGTCTCGCTCTCTCTCTCTCAGTCCGTCTCTCTGTTTCTGTCCCTCTCCCCCCTCTCTCTCTCACTCGCTGTCTCTCTCTCCCCCTCTCGCTCTATCTCTCTTTCCCTCTCGCTCTCCCTCTGTTTCTCTCCCTATCGCTCTCTCTCACCCTCTCTGTCTCTGTCCCTCTCTCTCCCCCCTCTCACTGTCTCTCTCTTTCCCTCTCGCTCTCTCTCTCTCTCGCTCCCTATCTCTCTCTCTCTCGCTCCCTATCTCTCTCTCTCTCGCTCCCTATCTCTCTCTCTCAGTCCGTCTCTCTGTCTCTGTCCCTCTCTCCCCCTCTCTCTCACTTGCTGTCTCTCTCTCTCACCCTCTCGCTCTCTCTGTCTCTCTCCCCCCCCCCTCTCTCTCTCTCTCACCCTCTCGCTCTCTCTGTCTCTCTCCCCCCTCTCTCTCTCACTCACCCTCTCGTCCTCTGTCTCTCTCTCCCTCTGTCTCTCTCCCCCTCTCTCTCCCTCGCCCCTGCCCCCACTCTGTGTGTGTGTGTGTGTGTGTGTGTGTGTTACTTATATTGGGGGGTTTTTCGGGGTTGGCTGTTTTGGGCTCGGTGGTGGGCCATTACAGGAGCGTACTCCACTGTCTCTCTCGTCCCTTATCGGTGTTTGATCGGCGCTGCTTTCATCCGCCTCCATGATGAGGTGAATTCCTGTGCTCGGCAGGCCGCTCGTCTTGTCTGTAGCCGTCCTCATCCAGGCTCCGCTGTAACCCAATATTCTGTTTATCTGCGTCTGTCTCTGTCTCTGTCTGCCATGCTCGTATTGAAGTGGCTGGGCCTGCCCAAACCCATATCTGTACAGCGGCTGGGTAGGGGGGTACGAGGGGGGGGGTGGACTGGGGGTGATGGTGGCTGTTTATCTCTCCGCCGACTCTCCGCGCTGCCATGTCTCCCCTCTAATGAAGCCACCCTCCCCCCCACGGCCCGATGAGGCCGCCCCACCCTGAGCCGTGTCCCGTCTGCTGGCGGTCTCTAATCTGGAACGAGATTCCAGCTGGCCTGTAATCCGACGGGTTGACCCATAGACCCAAAATCATCCTGCCGCCGTCTTAACCCTCCATACAGTTATGGCGTTGTGATCCCTGGCGTACTGCTAGCTTGATTGCGTCGGCTAACTCCTGTATAGGTCCGTGGGGGGGGGGGCAGGTTGAGCTAGACGGTAAACCTATAGCTGTTACGTTATGGCGGCCGCGTGCAGGATCACGCGGGCCGTAATCTCCCAGCTGGACCCGGCCCGCATCACGACGGTCGCTGGCGGCTGGCGGAGGCCGTCTCCAGGCAGACCGCCGGGAAGCCCGTTGTTTTGCTCTCCCCGCCGGTTCAGCCACGTCCGTGACCGTAGGAGGGATAGTGTGCAGTCTGCTGATGACGTAACGGCCTTTTTACCCAGCATGCACTTCTCCGGACACGTGTGCGTACCCCTCATGCGTCATTTACCCACGCTGGGACCCGTGGACAGCGGGATTCTCAGGGTTTGGCGAGTACTTTAAAATCTGTGTTTCACGCACTCGCACACACACACACACATACACACACACACACACACACACACACACACTTCATACTGCCCCCCCCCCCCCCCGCCACCGTTCTCGCTCTGTTCTTCCTCTTGTCTTCTTATCGGGGGTCCAGACTTCCTCCCCTCTTCCTCTGCCTGCTCACTCTACCCTCTCTCTCTCTCCCTCCCTCTCTCTCTCTCTCTCTCTCTCTCTCTCTCTCTCTCTCTCACTCTACCCTCTCTGTCTCTCCCTCCCTCTCTCCCTCCCTCTCTCTCTCCCTCCCTCTCTCTCTGTCTCTCTCTCCCTCCCTCTCTCTCCCTCTCTCTCTCTGTCTCTCTCTCCCTCCCTCTCTGTCTCTCTCCCTCTCTCTCTCTCTCTCTCTCTCTCTCTCTCTTACTCACCGGCCTTCCTCTGTTTGCCCCAGTAGTTTTCCACCGAGTGAGCGTTGCCCTCGCCGTCTCTCTGTTAACATTAGAGAGGCCTGCCTTTGCTCAGCCTTATCACAGGACGTGTATGTGGGTTCTCGTCTCGTTCACAGCATTTCAGGCATAATTTAGCAGCGCCGGCCGCACATGTCTCACCATCGCCCCCTGTAGGGCAGAACTGGTAACACTCATAAAAGCATTCTGTGTTTCTTATCCTGACTTCTCCGCTGAAGTTTGATCGGATCGATAAGATTTGATTTTTTTTTCTTCTTGATATTCTCGAGGAAGACCGTTCAGAGGGGGTGACTGACACGCCGACGTGTGTGTCTGTCTCACACAGACACACACGCAGGTGTATTTAGTCTCGGGGCCCGGGCAGGCGGCGCCATAGCAAACCAAGCAGAACATCGTGCGGCCCTCCTCTATTCACCACACACAGAAAGGAAGGCTGGGAAAAGGGGAGGAAGGGGTCAAAAGAGTGGGGTGAGCGAGGAGTGGCGTTTACTGGGGGGGGGTGTGCAAGCAGGGCAAACCGGGGGGGGTGGGGGGGGTAAAAAAAAGAAAGGGGATTGTGTTGAGAAATTAGCCTGGATGAAGAGCTCTGCTGTATGATGTCAGCTCGAAGACGGCGGGCAGAAGGGGGAAGAGCGGGACACGCGGGGGGGGGGGGGTGTTAATTTAGAGGGAATAATGGCGAGACAGACGGAGGGAGGGGAGAGGGGGACAGTGATGGACGAGGGGAGGAGGGGAAATTTGGGACTGAATAAGGGAAAAATGGCGGGGTTGACATTTTTAAATGCTCTCGAATCCGGCTAAGGCCCGTGGCGTTCCCAGCGTCTCAACTGACACATGCGCGTCGCCCGTGTGGAGCAGCCACACACACACACAGACACACACACACAGACACACACACACAGACACACACACACACAGACACACACACATGCACGCACACTTGCAAAGTTGACGGCTATGAGAAGTGCGGCGATGTGTGCAGGGTGATGATCCTGCAGGGTGGAGGGGGGTATTAGTCTCCTGGTATTGCTGCCCTGTGGGGTGGAGGCAGGCAGGTAGCATCCCCACCGCACCACCCTGGAAGGCTGACGACACAGAGCCGGGGGCGGAGGCCGACCACAGCGGAGGCCGACGCAGACGGACTCTTTACGTGTCTATTAGACGGGCTCTAACGGAGCAGGCCCCGCTCGCCAGCGTCTGGACCCGTTAGCGCCGCTCACAGCCCCTCGGCCGTCCGCGGGCGGGGGCGGGCGGTGGGGTGGGGTGGGGTGCGAATCCGCCACCCCGCGTCAAATTAATAGGGTATTAAGTGCACCGCCTCAGGAGCGAGTGGTGTGCGAGCGAGCGTGAATCGAGAAATTTGACGAGGCCCGTGATGCAGTTAAGTGTCCAAACCACACAACCTCCCCCCCGACCCCCTCCCCACCCCTACTCCCCCCCCCCCCGCCCCCCAACCGTTGTGACATTCCTGCATGTGCAGTCTCACTGCTGATTACCTGTGGAGCAAATGGCAGAAGAATGCATCTGTGTAGTGTTTTACTGGCGCTGACTCGGGGTGTGTGTGTGTGTGTGTGTGTGTGCGTGTGTGTGTGTTTAACCGTGTTTAACAACTCCCCCGGTGCTGAGTCAGTGGGGAGGGTGCATGAGAAGTTGCGACCCTGAACAACTAACCCCGTCAGCTCAGGGGCCTAACGCGGAGGAGGGGGGGGGGGAGCCGGGGGAGCCGGAGCTCTTCTGTCAGCTCCTTCCCCCCCAAGACTCACTGACAGCTAAATGGGGAGGGGGGGGGGGCAAATGGAGAGATAGCAGGGGTTGTCAGGTGAAAATTTTGGGGGGAAAAGAGGAACAGGCACCAGAGGTAAAGAAAGGGAGGGAAGGAGAGGAAGGAGACGGGAGAGAGGAGAACAAAGACTCGGTGGCGCGACTTCAAAGTAGCAGCGAAGAGAAATGTGTTAAATAACTCACTTGCTGTCATAAAGGCAAGCAATCAAACCATTGTATTACAATACACGCACACACACATGCATGCACGCACACACACACACATGCATGCACGCACACACACATGCATGCACGCACACACATGCATGCATGCACGCGCACACACATGCATGCATACACACGCACACCTTGCAGATTGCTGCAGCAGCTGTGTAGTGAGGAATGATCTGTTCACAGGGGAAGGGAAGAAAGACTGTGGTCACCTTCAACCCTCCATGTTTACCCACACCTCCATGTCTCAAACACACACACACACGCGCGCACACACACACACTCACTCACTCGCATGCAAACACACCAGAGACTCCGCTGCGCCTTGATAAACAGATGTTCTCATTGAGCTCCGGGGCACGAGATGCCCTAAATAAGGGTCTTTGGTCTGCAGAGAATCCCTCTCTCTGGTGCATAGACACACACACTCGTGCACAGACACACACATATACACACACACACACACACACAGATACAGCACACCTGGCTGTCTCACACATGGCATACCTATCACGCCAATGCGACTTTCACTCTCCCAAGAAGTGTCAGTCAGAGGAGGAAGGACGGAGGGGAGAAAGACGAGACCATCCCTCAGCCCAGAGCTCTGATGGCAGAGCGATACACACAAAGCACAAGGAGGGGGGGGGGGAGGGAGGGAGGGAGGGAGAGGGAGAATCTGTAAAAGGAGTAAGGAGGGATCAGTCTGTGCAGATAACATACACAAAGGTACACACACACACACAAGTCAGAGCGGTGAGCTCTCCGTGGTGTGTGTGTGGGGGGGGGGGGGTAGGTAGGTAGAGGGGTGGAAGGGGGGGGGGGGCCCTGGTAGCCTTCAGGGTGTGTGTCTTTGGGGAGGGGTAGGGTATAATTACACCCCGTTCATTGCCTCTCCTTTCCTTTTCGAGGGAACACATTTGCCCCAGACCCCCAACAACTTTTAATTAACCAGGCCTACGGATGAAGATTGTGTGTGTGTGTGTGTGTGTGTGTGTGTGTGTGTGCGTGTGTGTGTGTGTGTGTGTGTCCCAGGAGGAGGCGGTGAAGAGGGGGAGAGAAAGGCAGAGTTTTCGTTCCAGCGTGACGGTGAGCTGTGAATGAGATTAGACAGAATCTGTTTGTTGGCTTCCAACGAGCCGGTGTTCTCCAGAGGAGGTGGGGTAGAGCCGGTGTTCTCCGGAGGAGGTGGGATAGAGTCAGTGTCCTTCAGAGGAGGTGGGCTAGAGCCGGTGTTCTCTAGAGGAGGTAGGCTAGAGCCGGTGTTCTCCACAGGAGGTGGGCTAGAGCCGGTGTTCTCCAGAGGAGGTGGGGTAGAGTCAGTGTTCTCCGGAGGAGGTGGGATAGAGTCAGTGTCCTTCAGAGGAGGTGGGCTAGAGCCGGTGTTCTCTAGAGGAGGTAGACTAGAGCCGGTGTTCTCCGGAGGAGGTGGTCTAGAGCCGGTGTTCTCTGGAGGAGGTGGTCTAGAGCCGGTGTTCTCCAGAGGAGGTGGGCTAGAGCCGGTGTTCTCCAGAGGAGGTGGGGTAGAGCCAGTGTTCTCCAGA
>NC_079219.1:57243711-57286211 GCF_029633865.1 Lampris incognitus
TAGCGAGCTAGCTAGCCATCCATATATCTATCTATCTGTCTGTCTGTCTGTCTATCCATATATCTATCTATCTGTCTCTCTGTCTATCCATATATCTATCTATCTATCTGTCTGTCTGTCTATCCATATATCTATCTATCTGTCTCTCTGTCTATCCATCTATCTATCTATCTATCTATCTATCTATCTATCTATCTATCTATCTATCTATCTATCTATCTATCTATCTATCTATCTATCTATCTATCTATCTATCTATCTATCTATCTATCTATCTATCTATCTATCTATCTATCTATTTATCTATCTATCTATCGATCCATATATATATATATACACTCCCTTTTTTTCTCCCTAATTGTATTTGGCTAATTACCCCACTCTTCCGAGCCGTCCCGGTCGCTGCTCCACCCCCTCTGCCGATCCGGGGAGGGCTGCAGACTACCGCACGCCTCCTCCCATGCATGTGGAGTCGCCAGCCGCTTCTTTTCACCTGATAGCGAGGAGTTTCGCCAGGGGGACGTAGCGCGTGGGAGGATCACGCTATTCCCCCCCCCCCCGAACAGGCGCCCCAACTGACCAGAGGAGGCGCCAGTGCAGCGAACTGGACACATACCCACATGCGGCTTCCCACCCGCAGACACATCCAGTTGCATCTGGAAGGGACGCCCGACCAAGCCGGAGGTAACACACGGGGATTCGAACTGGCGGTCCCTGTGTCGGTAGGCAACGGAATAGACCGCCACGCCTATTCTATAGTTTTGTTTGCTCTTTTAGTGCAGCGGATAGACAGGAGGTGCAGGGTAAGAGGAGAAGGAGCGACGCTGAGCAAACTTCCTGAGCCCAACTCCAAATCCCGGCACGGTGCCCGAGGCCGCATGAGTCGCACTGAAAACGGGTCGCTCCACCGCCACGCCCTTTTCCCAGCCGTTTCCACCGCACCTGTTTGCTTAGCCGAGGTTTGTGCGCACATCAATACCAACTTTTCGTTAACCCGCTCTTCTCCCCCCCCTCTCCCCCCCCGTAGGTTCCTATGGGATGAGTACAGCGTGGAAGTGAAGATCAACGACTACCTGGACATCATCTGCCCTCATTACAGCCGGGGCGAGGTGCTGGCGCAGGAGGCCGAGCGCTACGTGCTGTACATGGTGGAGAGGGAGGACTACGAGGTGTGCAAGCCTCACTCCTTCGACCAGCTGCGCTGGGAGTGCTCCCGGCCCTTCGCCCCGCACGCCCCGGAGCGCTTCTCCGAGAAGTTCCAGCGCTTCACGCCCTTCACCCTGGGCAAGGAGTTCCGCCAGGGCGAGAGCTATTACTACATCTGTGAGTACCACCCACATACCGCCCGGCAACTTCTCACTTTCCACGTAGTTTGGACCTCTTAATGGCATGCTGAGGGGTTTATCTGTCTGTCTGTCTGTCTATATCTGTCTATCTATATCTGCCTGTCTGTCTGTCTATCTGTCTGTCTGTCTGTCTGTCTGTCTGTCTGTCTATCTATATCTGTCTGTCTATATCTGTCTGTCTGTCTATCTATCTATATCTGTCTGTCTGTCTGTCTGTCTGTCTGTCTCTCTCTGTCTGTCTGTCTGTCTGTCTATCTATCTATATCTGTCTGTCTGTCTGTCTGTCTGTCTGTCTGTCTGTCTGTCTGTCTGTCTGTCTGTCTGTCTATCTATATCTGTCTGTCTGTCTATCTATATCTGTCTGTCTGTCTGTCTGTCTGTGTATCTATATCTGTCTGTCTGTCTATCTATCTATGTCTGTCTGTCTATCTATCTATATCTGTCTGTCTGTCTGTCTGTCTGTCTATCTATCTATCTATATCTGTCTGTCTGTCTGTCTGTCTGTCTGTCTATCTATCTATCTATCTATCTATCTATCTATCTATCTATCTATCTATCTATCTATCTATCTATCTATCTATCTATCTATCTATCTATCTATCTATCTATCTATCTATATCTGTCTGTCTGTCTGTCTGTCTGTCTGTCTGTCTGTCTATCTGTCTGTCTGTCTATCTATATCTGTCTGTCTGTCTATCTATCTATATCTGTCTGTCTGTCTGTCTATCTATATCTGTCTGTCTGTCTGTCTGTCTATCTATATCTGTCTGTCTGTCTGTCTATATATCTATATCTGTCTGTCTCTCTCTGTTTATCCAGTCAAGTCAAGTCAATTGTATTTGTATAGCCCAATATTAACTCATCTGCCTCTCTCTCTCTCTCCCTCTGTGACTCTCTTCAGCCAAGCCGCTGCATCACCACGGCCAGGAGTGTCTGAGGCTGAGGGTGGACGTGGTCGGGCACAAAGGCTCCGCAAAGGCCGCGGGGGACAAAGCCGCGGCGGAGGAGATGGAGAAAGGGACGGATGAAGGCAAAGGAAAGTTTGCCGCCGGAGGAGTTCACAACCCTTCCAACCGGCTCCCGGCAGGTGAGGACGGTTCCGGATTGAGCGTTAGACGTAGACGCCGGCGCTCCGGTGGCTCCGCTGGGAACTCGCACAGACTCTGACACTTCCTTCTTCTCCCTCTCTCTCCTCAGACGACCCTGCCGTGATGGAGCCCAACGTGCAGAGGAGTATCGGCAACTCGGCGATGCAGCTGGTCTCCTTGTCCCTCCTCTTCACCACGATCCCCGTCTTATTTGCCCTGGCGCTACACTGAGGCGGCCCGGTATCCAGCCACGCTGGTCCACATCCCGGGCCCGGCCGCAGCAGAGACTATGCTAATCCGGTGCCGGCCATTGGAATCATGAACAATTAAGGAATTTTTACATGGAATTTTTTTTGTTTTTTTTTTTTTTGTTTTTTTTTTATACGAGCATGTACAGAGCTGCCTGTGTGTATTTGTGTGTGTGTTTGTTGTGTTTGTGCGCGCGAGCGCGAAAGTCACCCGGGACGTGGACCGTCCCGGAAGAAGAGGACCTCAAAGATGTTTTTTTTTTTTCTTATTTCAAGACGGTGACAATTTGTCTTTTTTTTTTATGTGTGTGGACTGTCTTAGTCCCGTTTGTGACGGAGGCGCTCCTCGGTAAAAACCCGGATCCGCGGGTGCGTCCCGCGGGGGGAATGACTACATGTAACCCACACACCCTAAACCGACAAAGGGGCGAGAGTTCTCCTCGTGCAATGTTTTTTTAATTTTTCACTTCGCGTTGGGAAACACGGCAAAGCTGCGTACTCCTCGTCGTCCCTCCCCCGCGTGTAGACAACTTAGTACTTGTGTGTATTAGGCGTGTAGTATGTGTGCTGTAAAGACGGTGTACTTACGGTTTTCCGTCATGTTGTGTAGCGCTCACCCGCGGGTATCGTCCCGACCCGCCGCTATAGACGTCGCTGTGTAAAGGCGCCGCTGTGACATCGTCACGCGCCGCTCGAGGACGAGACGCCGATGCAAGCGAGCGCTTTTCATTCGTCCAAGCATCCATCCGGCAGCGCACACGCGTGTGAGGGAGAAATCTGTGATTGTGTTGTTGTTGTTGTTTTATCTCTCCCGTTGTTTACTTGCATCCATCCGTCCATTAGCCGAACCGCTTCTCCTGCTCTCAGGGTGGCGGGGATGCTGGAGCCTCCTATCCCAGCAGCCATGGGTCAGCAGGCGGGGGGACACCCTGGACAGGCCGCCAGGCCATCACACAGGCCCCCCCCCCCCCCCCACACACACACACACTCATACCTAGGGACAATGCAGTAAGGGGCAGGGAGAACACGAAAACTCCACACAGAGGACGACCCGGGACGACCCCCAAGGTGGGACGCCCCCGGGGCTCGAACCCTGAACCTCCGTGCTGTGAGGCGAGCCCGCTAACCGCCTGCACCGCCCATTTGCCTGCATATGAAACCCAACTGTACGGTTGGCTTGAGCTGCAGACAGTAAGAGGGGGGAGATCAGACAGGCGGTGTGCCGTCACCTGACGGGGGCCCACAGCAGACGGGGGTTCTGGGAGCTGCTCCGGCTGTTACGCGGAGGCTCGGAGACGGATCGGACGCTCCACATGAGATACGCAGAGGGAGACGATAGGAGAGCGAGGGCTCGGCCCCTCACAGCACGCCCAGTCCCGCCCAGTCCCCAGTCCCGCCCAGTCCCGCACAGTCCCGCCTGGTCCCCAGTCCCACCTGGTCCCCAGTCCCGCCCAGTCCCCAGTCCCACCCAATCCTGCACAGTCCCGCCCAGTCCCCAGTCCCACCTGGTCCCCAGTCCCGCCCAGTCCCCAGTCCCACCTGGTCCCCAGTCCCGCCCAGTCCACAGTCCCCAGTCCCGCACAGTCCCGCCCAGTCCCCAGTCCCGCCCAGTCCCCAGTCCTGCCCAGTCCCGCCCAACCATAACTGCTGTTTTCTTGTAAGAAAAAAGTCACTTTGTAAATGTTTGTATATTTGTACATAGAGAAAGTTATATAAAAAAAAAAATGTATGAAATGTGAAAAAAAATATTCAGTGAAATAAAAAAAATGTTGATGTGATAAAAAAAAAACAACCTCTCCGGTCTGACTGAAGTTATTTTGATGTTCGGCGGTTTGGGAAGAACCACGGCGAGCCGCTTCTGGCAGCTCGTCTGGCTCGCTCATCAAGAGGTCGTTTCGCTTTTGGTCGCCACGCTTTGGAAGAGCCGCGTGTGAATCTCACCCGCTCTCCCCCAACCTTCCACTCAGGTCTCTCCCAACTTCTATTTTCACACTCCCCCACCCCCACCACCCCACCTCCTCCTCCTCCTCCCCCCCGCTCCGGTCTTTCATCCCCGGTGAAGCGGTTTACCCTGGACACAACTTCACAGTCTGAAATCCAAACATGAGGGTGGGTGGAGGGGGAGTGGGGGGTGATGGAGGAGACGGCGAGAAGGGTGGAGCGGAGAAAGAGAGAGAGAGACGACCCCCGCATGAAAACTGGCGGCCGAGTGCGAAAGTGTCACTCTCACCTTCACTCTCACCCACTCCTTTTTTTTCCATCGCCCCCTTCTCTTGGTACTCTTTACATCCTCCGGCTCTCCCTCTACCCCCCCCCCCCATCCACCCCCCTCGCTGGCTTCTTCTAAGGAAAAGCTGAACATCCATCAACACTGTGGCGTTTTGTTTTTTAGGAATGAAGGGGTGCATACGTTGCCCACCGACGTCGATACCTGACCTTGCATGAGACCCTCTCAGCTGGCTGGGTACTGTCAAAAGTCACCGGGCCCTGCAAAAACCAACCGGGACATAAGACAGATATTTGGAAGAGGGAACTGTGGCGCTATTATGCATCAACGCGTCGGAGCAGAGCCCAGATGCAGGGTTCTGGATCCTGCAGACTCCGAAGGCTGCTGCATGCGCCCTGTCAGCTAGCGGAGTTGACCTTTACCCCTCTGTGTGTACGGCCAGTCCCAGACAGCACCCGGATGTGGGCCACTTCAGGCAGTGATGCGGCACTGATGGCCTTCTTCTGGCCCTGACAAAATGGAGGTGAGCCTGAAGTGGCCCACATGTATCACAGCAAATATGGCCCAGATATGCCAAATCAAATGTGGGCCTTTTTTTGGCAAAGAAGCGGTGCTCTGGGCAACATGTGATCTGGATGTGACCCTGAAGTGGCCCGTGTGGTAAATGGTGAATATGGCCCAAATATCACAAATCAAATATGGGCCACCTTTGGCAAGTATGTGGCACATGCGGCATTGCTATGGCTTGGTTCTGGCCCAGATCTGGCAAACAGGAGCGGACCGCCCAAGTGCCATCATTCCACGCTGTATGTGGGCCGGATGAAAGTGTCGGGTGTGGGACGGGTCCGGGCCCCAGCAGTTTCGCTATCCGGGGTGGTGCAGACTACACATCATAGTGGCTTTAACAGTGAGTTGCAATGATCCTTCTGTTTGAGATGATGTCATGTGAGACTCCGGTGCCAGTTAACCGTCTCTCACACAGGCTCGGACCTGAACGCAGCACTCTGGGTTTGACTCTGGCCCGGGACTAATACCTGCTCCACGTCCTCACTGTCTCTCTGTTGACGCTGTCCCGTCTAAATAAAGGCTAAAATGCCCCCCCCCTAGAAACGATGACATCATTCAAGGGGAGCAACGAGTTATATCATTGGATTATGGTAATCACGCCACAACTGTAATCTGTTTAAGAGTATCTCAATATAATATTGTGAGGCTAGAAAAATAATACAGTTTACGCAACGTCAGTAAAGTATTATGTCACTCGGTTATATATCATAACATATTACATATAAACATCTATTTCTGCACCATTGCACCTTATCTCCTCTTATTTTGCCCGTCACTCCTTGTGTATATACCTGAAGATTGTTGTGTTGTAGTGTTTTTATTCTATGTAAAGTACACTGAGAGAGCCACGAAACCCCGGTCAGATTCCATGTTTGTGCAAAGCTACATGGCCAGTAGCCATATGACTTGGTTATACCAGACAGCAGACACATTTGGGCCTCATCTGGGGCCCTTACGGCTCAGTTACGGCACTGGCAACTGTTGTGTGGGCCAGACGTGGCTCAAATGTCATAAGCCGGGCCTGACTTGGGTTACGGCGAGTGTTGTGTGGGCCAGACGTGGCCCAAATGCAATGAACCGGGCTTGACTTGGGTTACAGCACATACTATGTGGGCCAGATGTGGCCCAAATGCAATGAACTGGGCTTGACTTGGGTTACAGCACATACTATGTGGGCCAGATGTGGCCCAAGCGTGGCTGTGTCGAGGCAGCCATGCTCGCCCTGAGTCAACGCCGTCATTCAAGGCCAAATGTGGGCCGTAAGAGAACTGCAGATGTGGGCCCCAGATTCTCTGCTGTCTGGGTAAGGGCTAATAAGTACTGGTTAATGTACCCCTGTCAAGCAGCAAGTCAGTAAAATGTAGTATTTATATATTCATTTGTTCATTTATTTAGACATTTCTGACCCATCCCCATTCTGACAGCCCCCCATTCCAAGATGGCTTCGCATCACCGAAGTCCACCAACACAATACTCCGAGTGCTCGTGTATACCTTTGGGGTTTTTAATGGTGTAAACCACCCAGCACAGCTTCCCCGAAAAGTGGAGGGGCCCCCCTGCAAACATGACGTGTTTCCAAGTTTCCCGATCTCAGCCCCAGTTCCTCCATCATGCCTGGCAGCAGACCCCCCTCCCGGGCGGCACAGTGACGCAATCTCTCCACCTAACGTGTTGCATAAGAGGCCCCTGGACCCCGGTTCCTGGCTCCGCTCCGCTCTGATCCTGCTCCATCTCCAGTTTTTTTTTTATTTAATATTTTTATATGATTTTTTTTATTATTAAAATTTGATCTTTTCTCCCTTGTCTGTGCTTATGTGAACGAGGCATCTGTCGTGTATTTATTTGGACTTGACGTCATTTCGGAGGGCGTTGGGAGGGGGGGAGGGGGGGGAGACACGTTAGGGAGCCGGGGAACAATACCGGATTTATTCCACGTGTTCGTTCTGTGATTTGTGAAACGCAAAAATCCGACAAATACGCGTTTAAAAAGACAAATCCGTCGAAGAAAGACCGGGGCCTTCCTGTCGCCCGTCAATCAGGCCACGTACGCAGTCGTATTGGCCGCTGATTGGAGGAAAAGAGCCTCGCCCACCGCCTCGCCCGGCCAATCGGAGCGCGGAAATCCCGAAAAGCCTGATTACAAATACGGAAACGCGGTGGTTGCGGAACGTCACCGAGTTGTTTTTCTCTGCCAATGTCCGACTTCGTCCCGGTGTTTGTGGTTAAAGTCTGTAACCCGGCTGGTTGAGCGTCTCATGTGAAGCGGGTTTCTTGTGTTCTATGGATTTGCTGCAGCTGCTGTCATGGGCGTGCATCGTGTTTACAGTCGGGATGTTCTCGACAGGACTGTAAGTTGAGCCGCTAATGAGTTGGTCCGCCTTTTCTGCCCCAGCCGCGTCGCCACGGTGACGGCACACAACGCTGTGATAATGTGACGTCTAATGGAGGACAACGCAGTTTGTCTGTCGTTTGTGTTTTTTTGATTCGCCGCGTCCTTGTCCCCCCCCCCCCCCCGCTGTCCTCGCTTGTCAAGAAATGCGTGTGACGCGTGAGACGCGTCACGCTTGGCGCTTATGGCGTCCATTAGCTGCGCCGTTCCCTGATTTACTGTTTGTGTATGTGCGTCTCTCTCTCTCTCTCTCTGTGTGTGTGTGCGTGCGTGTGATTGGAAAATGTGCGTGTGTGTCCATCAGGACGGACCTGAAGAAGATGCAAGCAGCCAAAAATGCTGACAACGTTCAGTTTCTCCCCTTCCTCACCACCTGCCTCAAGTTAGTGTGGCCGTGTTTGTGTACAACCAGCTCTCCTCTCTTCTCTCCTCTCCTCTTCTCTTCTCTCCTCCTTTCTCTTCACTCCTGTCCTCTCTCTTCTCTTCTCTTCACTCCTGTCCTCTCTCTTCTCTTCTCTTCACTCCTGTCCTCTCTCTTCTCTTCTCTCTTCTCCTCTTCTCTCCTCCTTTCTCTTCTCTTCTCTTCACTCCTGTCCTCTATCTTCTCTCCTCTCCTCTCCTCTCCTCCTTTCTCTTCTATTCACTCCTCTCTCTTCTCTTCACTCTTCTCTCCTCTCCTCTCTCTTCTCTCCTCTCCCAGCTTTTGATACTCTGGGCAGCTCCTCTAATGCTTGTCTTGTGTCCATAGTAACTTGGGCTGGTTGTATTATGGGATTCTGAAGCGAAATGGTACAGTGGTTCTGGTCAACGTCATCGGAGCTGTTCTTCAGACCGTCTACATCATCTCATACTGCCACTACACCAAAGAGAAGGTTAGCATGCTCCTCAGCCTGCAGCTGCTGCAATTAACCTGCAGATAGCACAAAGCTTGTAGCTCTGCGTCTTACAGGCTTTTGGAGAGATGGTAGATAAGGACGCATGCATGAGACCCAAATGTCATGATCTCCCCATTTTTCCCGTGTTTTCTTTCAGAGGCGTGTGATTTCCCAGTGCCTAGCAGCAGGAGTGGTGCTAGCTTGTGGCTGGCTCTACTTCGGTGTGCTTCTTCCTCAGGGAGACTCTCAGCTCGGCCAGCTCGGCCTCACATGCAGTGTGGTCACTGTCAGCATGTACTTCTCCCCACTCACTGACCTGGTATGCAACACGCTGCAGACAACTACAACATCTAGACAATGGTTTGGCAGACAGATGTACTTGTTCTCACTTGTGGAAGTGGTTTGGAACAGACGTTACGGCAAGCTGAACATCCGGATAATGACAATACACTTGTCCTGACAAACTATACATATAACACTTTTTGACTATCGGAACATTGCCAGCGGCACAGATAAGGGCAGTGATTGATTTGCCCTGATGTGCCACCCCAGATAATGGTAGTTTTCCAGCTTGTCTGCATAATTAACATTTCGAACTCTAGGTCATAAAAAGCCTAGGCATTAATAAGTAATCTAACAATTAGTCTAACACTATGCCTACCGCTATTTCCAGTATACTGAAAATGGTGCAAAGAGTGCATTGATGAATACCTGTCTGTCTTTAGCGCTCTTCTCTCTCTCTTTCATCATGAGTCTGCAGCTACCTTCCTGTTTGTCTCCTCCTTTCCCTCCTCCTCTCTGTCTGCCTGACTCCTCATAATGACCCCCCAGTCGGTTTCCTGCCTTTCTTTCCTTCATCTGTGTTTTCCTGTTGTTCTCTATCTCTGTGTGTCTGTGTCTCATCCCCCTTGGTTACAACGTGATGTCCCACAACAGTTTGTACACAACATGTTGGCACTTCACAGCAGACACGTGTGTGTGTGTGTGTGTGTGTGTAAATTATGCCAAATGAGCAAACCCAAAGCAGCCACTACTGACTCTACTGACTGACTTTACTCATACATTCACTTTGCACTTCTTCTGCTTGTCCATGGTTTTCTTCTCCATCTTTCTTTCTTATTTTTGTTGTCATTCATCCTTTTTTTTTCTTCCAGGTAGGGATGGTGCGAAGTGGTAATTTGGAGCGCCTGTCCTTCCCTCTGACCGTGGCTACCTTCCTCACGTCGTCCTCCTGGGCGCTTTACGGCCTTGAGCTGAAGGACTACTACATCATGGTGAGGAACGCGCACGCGTTTTAGTGTGCAACTTGTTTGTGCGTGCAGTATTTGCAAGCGTATGTTCAAAACAATATGCGGTCTCTTTAAATATAATATCTCCATTCAAATGAAGATTCTTTTTCTGTATTCTCCTTTTCTTTCCCTCTGTATGTGTGTCCGCGTTGGTCCCAGGTCCCAAACACACCTGGAATCCTCACCAGCCTCGTCAGATTCTATCTGTTCTGGAGATTTGCATCTGTCAATCAAAGCTCGCCGTCCTACCAGCTTATCGAATTATGAGTGGAGGGTGGAGGTTCTCGCCATTCGAGGAAAGGGAGCAGGATGGATGGTCTGTCGGCTTCATGATGGTCAGCATTGTTGTTCATCCATCATTTTTCTGTTTTTATTTTAGCATCCTGTGAGACAGTTGTGCGGCGAGACGCAAACTCCCGTCAGGCAAAGCCCCCCTCAGGACAGGGATAATGAGTTATGTCTGTTTACAGCAGTCAGTCATTCCATTTGGGGTATTCCATGAAAAAGGGACTATGCACACTGATAACTGTAGAAATGGAGATGGAGTAATTTTTTTAAGTGTTTTTCGTGAGATCGGTGGTTTGTATGGTCACGATACTTCCTACAACCACATTTATAATTGTCGTTAATAATGAAATTATTCAACATGTCAAGAGGTACAGGAAAATAACCAGAAAACCTTTTACAGTCCTCTGGATAATTTGCCTCTTGGAACCCCCCCGCCCCACCCCAGATATCCACAGGACACAATCAGAGTCCTGTGGATTCAGAACTTTAGTTCCCTCTCCACATTGTTATAGTGCCTTCTGTCCTTTTTTTTTTTTTTTTTTTTGTGTTTCTATGATTTTCGACGTTGAAGTTCATGGCAAATACTGTCCATCATCCACCCCGCTAACTGCACGGGGAGGGGGTAGCTTTTCACAAAAAGGCGAACTAACATGATCCGTCCGCTTCTCTCGGCCAAAGACTCGGCGACGATGTGACTTGCAGGCTGCTACTACCGTATGGCAGGTTTCTGCCCAGGAACCCGCTTCAAGTGCCTATGGAAATACTGTTGGTTGTTTCTGTGTTTCATATCACGCAAAAAGTGTACAAAAGCAGGCACATCCAAACGATAAATACGAGGTGCTGGGCGGACGAACACAGGAAAGATGGAGTCCGCAGACTAGATAATGCTCCCAGGAACGTTTAATGGTATGCCACCAAATGACATTTTGGGTGTTTAAGAGGAAGAAGAAGAAGAGCTGAAACGCCACTTGGTGGTTTACCATTAATCAGGACTCGGGGACAATTTATTGTCGTTTCTTTTGTGTACACGAAGAAACGAAAATCCGTTTCCCCCCCAGCCCACAGCATTGTGACAAACGAGACAAAAACGCACATCTAAAATTCCCAAAAACGACCCCACCAAAAACATACAAAAACAGAGAGAACAAAGCAACAAAAAAACACAAACGGCGAACAACGCAGTCCACTCAGGGCAACACAGTCCAAGAATTCCACTGTCCAACAGAACGAACGCCAGCCAGGATGACTGTCAAAACCGCCGGTCTGCACAGGCTAGCAGTTAGCTTAGCCTGCCCCGCTTCCGCGTCCTGTCACACTGCTCTCGGTGTTTCCTCCTCGGGTGCAGCTCCAGGCAGGGTCGTGGTCCCTGAGCCCACCAGACTCAGCAGACCAGGCTCCCCCAGCCGATCCAACACCAGCTCTCCCAGCCAGACACATTCGACACACCACGACACCAAAAACACAGTCAACGCCAGGCGAAGCCACTGCCAGACCGCCCTCGGTGTCATCGAAACTGCCGGTCTGCATGGGCTAGCGGTTAGCTTAGCCTGCCCCGCTTCCGCATCCTGTCAGACCGCCCTCGGTGTTATCGGAACTGCCGGTCTGCATGGGCTAGCGGTTAGCTTAGCCTGCCCCACTTCTGCATCCTGTCAGACTGCCTTCGGTGTTATTGGAACTGCCAGTCTGCATGGGCTAGCGGTTAGCTTAGCCTGCCCCGCTTCCTGTCAGACCGCCCTCGGTGTTATCGGAACTGCCGGTCTGCATGGGCTAGCGGTTAGCTTGGCCTGCCCCGCTTCCGCATCCTGTCAGACCGCCCTCGGTGTTGTCGGAACTGCTGGTCTGCATGGGCTAGCGGTTAGCTTAGCCTGCCCCGCTTCCGCATCCTGTCAGACCGCCCTCGGTGTTATCGGAACTGCCGGTCTGTATGGGCTAGCGGTTAGCTTAGCCTGCCCCGCTTCCGCGTCCTGTCAGACCGCCCTCGGTGTTATCGGAACTGCCGGTCTGCATGGGCTAGCGGTTAGCTTAGCCTGCCCCGCTTCCGCGTCTCGTCAGACCGCTCCTGGTGTTACCTCCTTGGGCGCAGCTCCGGTCAGGGCCGCGGTCCCTGGGCCCAAAGGATGCAGCAGACCGAGCTCCCCCAGCCGATCCAGCGCCAGCCCTCCCGGCCATCAAATGAAGACGAAACAAACCTAGACGTGGACAAAGACGCCGCGTGGATGGCACTGGGCGAGACCGCCGCAAATGCAAGTTCGCCGCCAAGTTCGCGCCCGCCGCCATCTTCCCACGCCGGGAGCGGAAGTGAAGTGTTCATGGGAGCATTATCTAGTGTCTTGTGTTTCATATCGCCCCGCCCAGCCTAGTCTGGGTGGGCCACAATTGGGTTTTAGGTTGCTTGTGTGCTCTGAACATTGAGGAAAAGTGTGTTTGACATGTCAGAGTGATTCGCTTAATGTTTTTTATTTCTCCGATTCTTTTTGTTTGTTCTGTTTACTCCGTGTTGTGCATTGTATCGTCCACGTACACAATTAATGGCATTTTTATATGCGCCTGCATATGAGATTATATGCATACATGTGAAAAGCAGGACCGTGAGATGTTTTCACGGACGGTGAGCGCCGCTGTCCCTGCTGGTGGACAGATGTCATGGGTAAATAAATATTTTACTGTTATGTAAGGTCACCGGAGCAGTTTTTTTTCCATTATTGTTGTTCGCTAGCGGCAACATGTGTGATGCAAAGCGGCGTGCTCGGGTTTCCGACAGGAAGGAGACTAAAACCTCTTTTTCATGTCCACCTTTTCAAGATCAGCGAAGGGAGAAAAAGCCGCAAAAGCGCCGTTTGAAGTCGCCGAGCGGCTCCCGTTGTGGCCCGGACGAGCGAGTGTTTTGAGTGGCGCTGATGAGTTTACATGCCCATGTGAGGAGAGAAGTGCGGGCCGCTGTACGGCTGCGTGGCGGCGGGGCGGGGAGGAGGCCTTTTGTTTGTGCAAGCTGATGTGCGGCGCGACCGCAGTGGGAAAGGCCAGGTCAGGCGTTCTCAGCCCGTGTGTGTGTCTGTGTGTGTGTGTGTGTGTGTGTGTGTGTGTGTGTGTTTGTGTGGTACACACACCATTTTCCTGAGCTCAAAGAGTAAACTGAAAACACAGACACAACACAGAATTGAGACTTGATTTCAAGGGGGAGGGCGGCGGCGGCGGCGGTGGACGACAGCTGAGCGAGCTGATAAGGGGAGGTGGGAGGAGAAGGAGAGAGCAGAGGTTTGGCTGGGGGAGCGAGGGACAAAGAGAGACAAGGAGGACCGTGAGTGACGGACGGACGTGGTGGTGTGGTGGGGGGGGGCGGTAAAAGCAGCGCCTCAGGAGCACGCCGGCGTGTGAGTGGGTCTCCTCCGGGGGGGGCCCCGCCGTTCGCCGGGAGTAATGGGGGCGTGGACGCGGAGTCGAACATCTGGGTGCGGGCGGGGCGCCGAGAAACACCGACTGTTGCGAAACCGTCAGACATCGCCGGGGGTGTTTTTATGACGGAAAAGTTGAGTCGGCCATTTCCACTTATAAACGGGGTTATTCCCTCTGCAGCGCCCGATGAAAGGGCGTTTCACATGGAAGCCAGATCCGCCGACCCCGCGAGGATGTGTGTGTGTGTGTGTGTGTGTGTGTGTGCAGCAGGGTTAGTCATGGTAAAGGAAGAGGAAAGGAGGTGGGGGAGAATTATTTCATTAGAGAAGAACAAAATGAGCAGTAATGAGCAGTTAGAGGTGTGTGTGTGTGAGAGAGAGGGTGAGAGAGGGTGAGAGAGGGAGATAAGCAGTGTATATGGACAATGGATGGAGCCAGACAGACTAGACTAGATACACGGCCGTGCACGCCCCTCGTGTGGTGCAGATTGTGTGTTGGATGGCAAATCAAAGCACATAGACTTGTGTGTGTTTGGACCAGAGTCAAATTGTTTGATTTTCTCTCTCTCTCTCTAGTATTTGTGAGACCCCTTATTTATGGGAGTGAATTGTGTGTGTGAGAGAGAGCGAGAGAGAGAGAGAGAGAGAGGGGGGTGGGGGATTCATCAGCTGAACAATAGAGGTCTACTTACAAACAGGATCCCTCTGTTTCCTGGACCAGACTGTCCCCACACACACACACACACACACACTCAGACCCATGCTGACACACACACACACACACTCAGACCCATGCTGACACACACACACACACACACACACACACTCAGACCCATGCTGACACACACAGGCCCGTCGCCCCTCCCCCCCCCCTTTTTTTGGCACACGTCCTTCAGAACGTAAATACCGTCACTATTTACGTGGCTCTCGGTAAGACGGCGTCCGCCACCTTCGTCGCCGCCCTTCCTCCTCGGGCGCCGCGGACGCCTCTTTTTTTATTATTCGATCACGGCGGAAGTCTTAACGTGTGTGTCGGGAAGACTTGACAAATCCCGAAATCTCCGCTAACGGGCTGTCTGTAGCGAGGCGGTGTGCGTAGTCAGCATGAACACACACACACACACACACACACAGCGGGGGGGAGGAGGGGGAGGGGGAGGGGGGGCAGCATGTGCACTTTCTACCGTCAGTAAAAACACACCTGTCCCAGCTGCTGTTTTGAAGAGAACAAGAGAAGGAAAGCAGGAATGTGCTACTCTTAGTTTTCCTGTCAGCCCTCCCCCTCCTCCCCCCCCCAACCCCCTGGACTTGTTTATCTTTTTTCTTCTTCTCTTTTTTTTTTTTACCATGATCATGTGTCGCTTCCTTTCTGTTCCCCCCCCCTCCCCCCGTCTTCCCTGCTCATCATCACACCGCTGCTCTCGGCCCGTCTTCCCCCGGGCCCTGACCCCATCGATCGATCGGCTGACCCCATCGATCGAAATTGCAAATCGATCGATCGCAATTTCGGTGGGCGGTTAAACGGCGCGATTCGCTCGTGCAGCGAAAACGACCCAGACGTCCGTGGGGGTGGGGGGGGGTGCAGGGTTGGTTCGTGCCGGCGTGTGTCCTTCCTCTGGTTTACGTCGTTATGCGATGTGATTTAAATAAATCACTAATTATTATCTGGGGCTGGTGGTCGGGACTAAACCGCCTTACGACGTTCCGTCTAGGACCCCGGACCTTGAGAGCTGGAGCCTTTCCGGCTTCTAGCGGGCCGAATAATCGAGCGATTCTGCTCAGAACCGTCCGCCGCAGCCGTACCCGTCCGCCTAAAACCCCAAGAAGGCGGAGAGCCGGGCGGTGCCGTGCACGAGGTCCCCCGGCAGGGCGGTGTCGTACCCTGCCCCGCTTCACTTACCTGCGGTGATGATCGGCCCCCCGCTACATAAAGCTGTCAAACTGCAGTTTTTTTTGGGGGGGGGGGGGGGGGGGGGTTCTGAAGACATTTATGGATTTCTTCTCTTCCCCGAAGCAACGGCCGGTTGAAATACACACCGAGGGTGCAAGGTCCCGCACAAGAGCAGAACGCACAACCCCCACGCTGCAGGAAGCACCGCCAGAACAACACACCGGCCATGCACACACACACACACACACACACACACACACACATATATATATCTATATATGGGGGGGGGGGCTCAGCTCTGAGTGGCGTGACAACACAAACCCATGAAGAAGACTAATAATAATAATTGCATGCACCACTGCACCCCACCTGACATGTACCCTTCATCCCCAGCTCCTCTTCCTCCTCCTGTCTGTGTGTAACTGCAGTTTGCATCGCAGGTCTTTGCCACGGTTACAAGGAGGCGTGTGGTTCTCTGGGTGGAAGGCGTGCAGTTGGCGTTGCAGGTGGTGTGTGTTTTTTTTTGTTTTTTTTTTTTTTTGCTTTGCTTTTGTTTTCAGGGGAACAACAAGTCTCGCAGGGAAGCCGAGTGTTTCCCGTCCCCAGGTTCGACCAGCTCGTCCAGGAGCACCAGTTTCTCCCCGCTCCCCTGTCGGCGCTGACTTTCACCAGCGGCGGCGGCGGCGTCTCCACCTCCCGGGGCTCGGAGGTTGCACGGCTGAGCAGCTCGCACACGGGAACACGGCGCACACTGCAGTACAATAGGTGACAACTGCGCACATGCGGCCCACGCCCTCTTTTTCGTCACACCCACCCACCCACACACACACACACACACACACACACACAACCATCAGCTCCACCGCAAACAGTTGGTGTGCAGACACACCACACACCGCACCTGAGCTGCAGAAACGGAAAAACAGGCTCTCCTCCCCGTGTCTCCGTGTGTACGTCGTGTACCGACTGTCTTGCAGACTGGTGTGTCCCCCCCCCCCCACCCCTCATCCCCCCTCTCCCTCCCCCCTTCCTCCCCTCCCCGTTCTCCTCGCTGCTGTTAATAATGGGAGCCGCGGTTGCGGTGACACGCGGACAGCCGGTCATTAAGTTGTCAGGGAACATTCTGTGTGGATCAACACGCTGTCAGTCACCTCGTATGTCGTGTAAATCACTGGCCAGGTATCTTCCCCTCCCCCTCTGCCCCCCTGCCCCCCCCCCCTCTGCAGCAGAAGGTAGCTTCTCTGCCCCTCTGCCCCCCCCCCCTCTGCAGCAGAACGCATCGAGCGATCTAAAAAAAACACGCCGTCAACACCACCAGCGCGCCGCGTGGCTGCTGCGGCTCCGCAAGCGCCATCTAAAACGCAACTTGATTGGTTGACTGATTGATTGACAGTAGCACGAGATCTCCTCTGTAACTTAACACAATGTTTCTCTCCGTTGGGCCTGCACGCGGCTCTGGTTTTGCAAGTTAATTGCAACTGCAGTTCCAAACGCGGCCACACGGGCGGCGTTATTTTGTCCAACACGCTGTTGTTAACGCGCAAACACCAAGCATGGGTGGTGGTGCTGCTAGCTAAGACGCGCGGGTGGTGCAGTATGTGGAGACATTAAAAACGTAATGGGGGAGCTAATGTTTTTTTTCCTGTCTTCGCACCGAGGCTGATGTGTGTGTGTGTGCACAGCGCCGGAGGAGGAGCGGCGGCGGCGGCGGCGGCCCTGCCTGAGCACGCCCGCCCCGCTCTGGCGGCCCTGCCTGAGCACGCCCGCCCCGCTCTGGCGGCCCTGCCTGAGCACGCCCGCCCCGCTCTGGCGGCCCTGCCTGAGCACGCCCGCCCCGCTCTGGCGGCCCTGCCTGAGCACGCCCGCCCCGCTCTGGCCCCTGGCCAGGGTTTATTGCATGTGGCAGATCAATTAGCCAGTGTGCTTGTGCTTGCACGTGGCCCTGCTTTTTAAATAACAAGCCCGGAGAAAGCCGATCGGGTTTTGTGGCGTTGGCCTTCGGTATAACGGCATCGCAAGTGTACACAAGCGTCAGTAACTGGCCGGGGGGGAGGGGGGGGGGTTATTTATTTTGACAATTTAATGGACTCTTTTCTTCTTTTTTTTTTGTCTAGAAGAAACTGAAGGCTGTAGTCGGAACACGCAGAGCTGCCGAAGGCCTGCCGAGTTGGTGTGTGCGCTGTTGTGCGGCTGTGTTTGTGAGGACTCAGTGGTTCGCCGTCAGAGTGAGGACGTGTGGGCCGGTGGTCCCGTCTCTCAGGGTCTATTTTAGGGTTTGGACCTGGGTTTGGGGTTTAGGCTGGAGTTAGGGTAAGGTGGATGTGAGGGTTAAAGTCAGGCATGTAGGTCTGATGGACTACAGTCAATGATGGGTCAACAGTGTGTGTGTGTGTGTGTGTGTGTGTGTGTGTGTGTGTGTGTGCACGTTAATACACACAACTATGTGTGTACTTGTCCTTCTATCGTGTGAGGACCAATCTGAGTTTTCAACTACCAAGTGAGGACATGTTTGCCGGTCCTCACTTCTTTGCGGCTCTATTTCCGGGTTGGGATTTGGGTTTAGAGTCAGAATTCAGATTAGGATTAAGTTAAAGTTGAGGCCGAGGCTTAAAGTAGCTCTGATGATACGGCTCGGCTCAGGGCCTGTGGGATGAATACAGTCCGTCATGGGTCCTCCCAACAACAGCTGTACCTGATTTGTGTCTGTGTGTGTGTGTGCATGTGTGTGTGTGTGTGTGTGTGTGTGTGTGTGTGTGTGTGTGTGTGTGTGTGTGTGCATGTGTGTGTGTGTGTGTGTGTGTGTGTGCTTACTTGGCCATGCGTAGGAGCTGTGCGGAGGTGCTGAGGAGGACAGGAGGCGCAGCTGTTAGGGGGACTTTCTGCAGTGCTTACATTAGCAGACATGTCCGATGTGTCCTGCACCACATCCTGCATGCACGTACTGGTTATTAACACTCAGCACTTCTTCCTCCTCCTCCTCCTCCTCCTCCTCCTCCTCCTCCTCCTCAGACAGCTGCCTGCACCAAACACACTTTTATTGGCTGCAGAAGTGGGTGCGCTTCATGGAATGGATGCACACCGATTTAACGTAATCCTAATTCCGATTCTTTAACTTAATCCTAATTCCCATTCATTAATCCTAAACCGAACCCTGAACCCAAATCCTTTCTCGGCGGGCCAGAGGCGACGAGTCGTGATTGGGGAAAATTTGACTTTGAGAAATATGAGTTTTGCTAAAGAAACGATACAAAGAAGAAGAAGAAGAAGAAGAAAAACACCTCTTTTCATACAGCCTTCATCCATCTTCATCTGCCGCCGCAGCTTTTCAGCACCGCTTTATTGTCCTGACTCTCGTCCATCCGGCCTCCTCCGGTGACGCCTGTTCTCGGTGATGATGATGATGATGCTCGCCCGCCGGCTCATTCAGCCTCCCATCTTCATCATCATCATCCACTTTGGGCCACCGCAAGGTCATCGTCCACCTCCTACGAGGAAAAGGAAGTCGTGGAAATGAAGACTCCAGGTCGAAAATGGCGGGCTCCTGCGGGACGGGCTTGTCGGTGCTGAGCGCGGCGGGGACGAGTCCCTGCAGCGTCTCTGTGGCGAGTTAAGCGCCGTCTCAGCTGTGGCTTAGAGACGCCACGTTCTGGTCAGGGGCCCCAACGAGGGCCGCAGCTGGATGTTGTTCTCTGAGGGAACCTGTTGCTGAAAACAACTCTCCTCATGACGAGTCAACCCGACAAGGCACGTCCAACGTCGCCCCCAAGTGGAGACTTCTCGTCATTACACTTGCATTGCGTTTACTTTTGCAGAGCTGGGCGATATGGGAAAAATATTCTTATCGTGAGGATCACAGGGGATGCCACACGTTATCGAAATGTGTGCAGAATTCCAGCATTTAAGAACGCAACTGAGGTTCATTAATTTAGACAACATTCTGTATGACAATATCTGTATTTCATCCTGATACAATGCCATGGAAAGAGGGTAAGCAAGAATATTGAGTCATCCCTACTCATTTGTCAGATGCTTTTATCCAAAGCAACTTAGAGAGTCAGAAACCAGCAGGTGGATTTGAGTGTTTCCAGCAGGCATCATAGAGCGGTAAATAGCTTGTCATCTAGTAGTACTGGTACTCTATCAGGAATCAGGATCACTTTCCCCCAGCCCACAGCAGCACAACACAAAGACAAAAACACATACCTAAAAAACTACAAGAACACACATATCAAACAAACAAAAACAAAAAAAATCACTGTCCGAGAGAACGAACGCTAGCATGACTGTCAGCACTGCCGGTCTGCGTGGGCTAGCAGTTAGCTTAGCCTGCCCCGCTTCCGCGTCCTGTCAGACCGCCCTCGGTGTTTGGGAAGCAGCTCCAGGCAGGGCCGTGGTCCCTGGGCCCACAGGACGCAGCAGACCAGGCTCCCCCAGCCAATCCAGCGCCAGCTCTCCCAGCCAGACACCTCCGACACACCTCCCCGCACTCCACACGACGACACCAAAAACGCAGCCGACGCCAGGCGAGGCCGCCGCCACAACGCCCTCGGTGTTATCGGAACCGCCGGTCTGCGCGGGCTAGCAGTTAGCTTAGCCTGCCCCGCTTCCGCGTCCTGTCAGACCGCCCTCGTTGTTACCTTCGGGCGCAGCTCCAGGCAGGGCCGTGGTCCCTGGGCCCACAGGATGCAGCAGACCAGGCTCTCTCAGCCGATCCAGCGCCAGCTCTCCCAGCCATCAAACGAAGACGTGGACAGACATGGACAAAGACACTGCATGGACGGTACTGGGTGGGGCCACCGCAAACGTTAAGTTTGCGCCGCCATCTTCCCACACCGGTCCTGGGTGAGGCCGCTGCAAACGTGGATTCACGCCGCCATCTATATATGAATCTATGTATGTATGTAGTATATTTGCTGCATAGCCGGAAGTGTATGTCAGGACAAGTGCATTTAGAGTAAAAGTGCGCCTCAGATTACAAGAGGCAGAGAATGGGGTAGTGAAAATACAAAGTAGATTTACATCAGTATTGCTGGCACATTGTCATCATAACGGCATACAAAAGCCGCTATTCGCTGCAAAGTGCCACGAGAAAATTTGCATTTTTTTCAAAATCCTGCGGCAGAATAAATATATATATATTCAGGATGATGCAATACGTGAGGGGATAGAGAGTGGCTGGTACACCTACCCTTTTAGTATTTGCAGACGAGAAGGAAAGCTGAGGGGAAGAGAGAAGCACTGAAGACGCGGTCGAGAAACCTCAGGCAGGATTCGATCTGAAGCCAGTTCAACACACATGACCCCTACGTGAATTATTGGTCCCCGGAGGGGAATTCCCCTTCAGACCCCTCATCACCGTATGCTTGGGTGGCCCGGTGGTTAGCGCTGTTGCCTCACACCAAGAAGGTCCTGGGTTCGAACCCCGGGCCGTCCCAGGTCCTTTCTGCGTGGAGTGTGCGTGTTCTCCCCGTGTCTGCGTGGGTTTCCTCCCACCATCAAAAAGAAGACATGCATGTTAGGGTTAACACTCCTGCCTGTGCCCCTGAGCAAGGCGATGGAAAGAAGAACTGGAGTTGGTCCCCGGGTGCTGCAGCTGCCCGCTGCTCCTGTACAACAGGATCAGGAATCGGGAAGAATTTGTCGTCATTCCTTACATGTACTTGCGTACACAAAGAAATGAAATTCCGTTTCTCCCAGCCCACAGCGGCGCAACACAAACGACGGAAACACACGTTCAACATTTCCCAAAAAGGACACCACCAGAAAACATACAAAAACAGACAGAACACAGTCCCCTCAGTGCAACACGGTCCAAAAAACTCCTCTGTCCAGAGAGCGACCTCCAGCCAGGGTGACTGTTGGGTCTGCGTGGGCTAGCAGTTAGCTTAGCCTGCCCCGCTTCCGCGTCCTGTCGGTGTTTCCTCTTCAGTTGCAGCTCCGGGCAGGGCGGCGGTCCCTGGGCCCACGGGACGCAGCAGACCAGGCTCCCTCAGCCCATCCAGCGCCAGCTCTCCCAGCCAATAAAAACGTCACACGACGACACCGACTTGGACGCAGACGTGGACGAAGAGCCTGCAGGGCGGGTTCAACGCAGGGACCCAACTCGCCCTACCCTACAATTTGGTCGTAACCGCGCAATGACAAAATCGATTGACTGCAGGGGATTTGACCCCGGCGACCCTCCGGCTGAAGGACGAGGCCTCTAAAAAACGCGAGCATCGGGTGCTCCTGCCACCTCCTCCTCCTTATTATTATTATTATTATGAGTCAACTCATAGACGAGCACTTGTTGGGTTGCATCGAACCCGTGATCGACCCCAAAGAGCGCTCTGCCAACATAAATACGCCGTCGTTGCGCAACATCTGCATTTTAGCTCCTCTTCGCCCGTCAGAGAATACCTGTGGGTTGTTGTCACCTTGTCTGACGGCCTGATAACACCCTGTCAAAGCAGCACGCTGTGTCCCGAACAGCCTATTATGCTGTCTCGGATGTTGTTATGCTAAGCTAGCTGGAATTGCACCCTCGCTCCGCACGGCACCTCTCGCCGGTGCACTTCATTTATCCGTCCCGCCCTATTTCTGCCTGTCATTTGCCGCTGTGGTCTTGTCTCGGGGGTGTGCCGAGGTGTGTGCGCTGTCTCTGAAAAGAAGAGGGATTATCCAGTTTAACCCGCTGGCACGAATGAGCCATTAGGCCCGCGCAGGGAGGCACAGCGGAGTGACTCAGGACGAGCCTGCCGCCACATGCGCAGACGGGCCAGCAAACGAGGGGAGGCTCTGTTTAGGGGACGGTCCCCCGGCCCATTCACCTGACGACACGTGTCCAGTCAGTCAGAACCTGACAGCCTGGTCTCACGCGCCAGCACGCCGACCTGCCGCTCCTCTTCTCACGATCCCAAACCCGCTCCCCCTGCACCTGGTGAGGAAGACGTGGCGATGAAGGGCATGACGGGCTGTGCTGAAAGACGGGGAGGGGGGGGAGAGAAGAACAGATTTCTCGTCGTGATGGGATGTATGGAGAGGAAAACGGTGACTGGCAACCCTCGGAGTAATATAGCGACATAAACTGAAAGTAGGCGGTGGGCAGCACGGTGGCCTCACAGCAGGAAGGACCTGGGTTCGAGACCCGGGGTAGTCCAACCTTGGGGGTCGTCCCGGGTCGTCCTCTGTGTGGAGTTTGCATGTTCTCCCCGTGTCTGCGTGGGTTTCCTCCGGGTGCTCCGGTTTCCTCCCACAGTCCAAACACATGTAGGTCAGGTGACTCGGCCGTACTAAACTGCCTCTAGTGCGAATGTGTGTGTGTGTGTATGTCAGCCTTGTGTGTGATGACCTGGCAGCCTGTCCAGGGTGTCTCCCCTGTGTGGTGGCCTGGCGGCCTGTCCAGGGTGTCTCCCCTGTGTGGTGGCCTGGCGGCCTGTCCAGGGTGTCTCCCCTGTGTGATGGCCTGCCGGCTTGTCCAGGGTGTCTCCCCTGTGTGGTGGCCTGGCGGCCTGTCCAGGGTGTCTCCCCTGTGTGGTGGCCTGCCGGCCTGTCCAGGGTGTCTCCCCTGTGTGGTGGCCTGCCGGCCTGTCCAGGGTGTCTCCCCTGTGTGGTGGCCTGGCGGCCTGTCCAGGGTGTCTCCCCTGTGTGATGACCTGGCGGCCTGTCCAGGGTGTCTCCCCTGTGTGGTGACCTGGCGGCCTGTCCAGGGTGTCTCCCCTGTGTGGTGACCTGGCGGCCTGTCCAGGGTGTCTCCCCTGTGTGGTGACCTGGCGGCCTGTCCAGGGTGTCTCCCCTGTGTGGTGGCCTGGCGGCCTGTCCAGGGTGTCTCCCCTGTGTGGTGGCCTGGCGGCCTGTCCAGGGTGTCTCCCCTGTGTGATGACCTGGCGGCCTGTCCAGAGTGTCTCCCCTGTGTGATGACCTGGCGGCCTGTCCAGGGTGTCTCCCCTGTGTGATGACCTGGTGGCCTGTCCAGGGTGTCTCCCCTGTGTGATGACCTGGCGGCCTGTCCAGGGTGTCTCCCCTGTGTGGTGGCCTGGCGGCCTGTCCAGGGTGTCTCCCCTGTGTGGTGACCTGGCGGCCTGTCTAGAGTGTCTCCTCTGTGTGGTGGCTTGGCAGCCTGTCCAGGGTGTCTCCCCGCCTGCCGCCCAGTGACTGCTTGGATAGGCTCCAGTATCCCCACGACCCTGAGAGCAGGATAAGCAGTTTGGATGATGGATGGATGATGGATGATGGATGGATGGAAAGTGAAAGTACAGTGAAAAATAGCATCTGTATTTTGCATGCATTTGATGAAGAAGATGGTGTGTTTGGGTGACAGCAGGACAAACAGGAGAGGAGGGGACTCTTTTTACGTCCTACTGTTGCACGAGCGGTACCCCACAAGGACAAGAAAAAGGTCTTAGACGCCACCGCAGTCCATTGACCCGTTGTGACTTTGCCCTCCGTGGTAACAGATGCCCGGGAGGTGGTATAATTATGAAGAACTGCAACAAATAATAATCATATAAATGGCGTCCGGGTGGCGTGGCGGTCTATTCCGTTGCCTACCAACACGGGGATCGCCGGTTCGAATCCCCGTGTTACCTCCGGCTTGGTCGGGCGTCCCTGCAGACACAATTGGCCGCGTCTGCGGGTGGGAAGCCGGATGTGGCGTATGTGTCCTGGTCGTTGCGCTAGCGCCTCCTCTGGTCGGTAGGGGCGCCTGGTCAGGGGGGAATAGCGTGACCCTCCCACGCGCTACATCCCCCTGGTGAAACTCCTCACTGTCAGGTGAAAAGAAGCGGCTGGCGACTCCACGTGTATGGGAGGAGGCACGTGGTAGTCTGCAGCCCTCCCCGGATGGGCAGAGGGGGCGGAGCAGAGACCGGGACGGCTCGGAAGAGTGGGGTGATTAGCCGGATACAGTTGGGGAGGAAGGGGGCGGGGTTAATAGTAATATAACAACCTGCTGATGATTATTTGACAGAAAACCAGTCGGTGCTGCAGTCGGGAGGTGTTTATTGTACTGGCATGTCAGAAACCGCTCTCCTGCAGGGTGCAGGGCGCGGTCTTGACGGTCTAAACGGTCTCGGGGAAGAGATCTGGATTCAGGCGCTGCTACAGTCTAAAGTCATTCAAGTGCTGTGCTGCGAGGAGTAAGACACACAATGAGTCTACACATCTCATTCAGGACAGGATGAACACAAACCACACAACAACAACAAAAAAGCATGGTAGTCACAGCCAGAGCTTTGCAAGATAACGTCTGAACCACACTAGCACAAACACACACACACACACACAAATACACTCACAAACACACACACACACACCCTTACACACGCATGACATTACACGCACACATGCACACACACACACACGCGCGATACGGTCAAACGGATGTCAGAATACAGTCAGAGCCGTCACTTTGTGAGTACCACAATAGAAAAATCTCCTGCACTAAAATGACACAGATTCAGGTTGTTGTGTTCTCGGAAACATCTCAACGACCTTAACGACCCGTCAGTCAGAGCTGTAGCAACACAAGCTGTAGAAAATAACAGAGGCTAACTTATTACCTTCAGCCGGGGTTCATAAAGGGAACAAATGGTTCACCTCTTGTCATAACCTGCTGCTGTCCTCCACATCTGTATCCCTCCCCACACCTGCATCCCTGTCCACATCTGCATCCCTCCCCACACCTGCATCCCTGTCCACATCTGCATCCATCTTCACATCTGCATCTCTGTCCAGATCTGCATCCATCTTCACATCTGCATCTTTGTCCACATCTGCGTCCCTCTGCATCACTCTCCAAACCTGCATCCCTCTTCACATCTGCATTCCTGTCCACATCTGTATCCCTCTCCACATCTGCATCCCTCTCCATACCTGCATCCCCCTCCACATCTGCATCCTCTCCACACCTGCATCCCTCTCCACATCTGCATCCCTGTCCACAACGGCATCCCTCTTCACATCTGCATCCCTCCCCACACCTGCATCCCTCTCCACATCGGCATCCCTCTCCACATCGGCATCCCTCCCCACACCTGCATCCCTCTCCACATCTGCATCCCTCTCCACGTCTGCATCCCTGTCCACATCAGCATCCCTCTTCACATCTACATCTCTCTCCACATCTGCATCCCTATCCATATCTGTAGCCCTCTCCACATCTGCATCCCTCTCCACATCGGCATTCCTCTTCACATCTGCATCCCTCTCTGCATCCCTCTCCTCACTTGCATCCCTCTCCACATCTGCATCCTTTCCACATCTGCATCCTCTCCACACCTGCATCCCCCTCCACATCTGCATCCCTGTCCACATCGGCATCCCTCTCCACGTCGGCATCCCTCTTCACATCTGCCTCTCCACACCTGCATCCCTCTCCTCACATGCATTCCTCTCCACATCTGCATCCCTCTCTGCATCACTCTCCACACCTGCATCCCTCCCCTCACATGCATCTCTCTCCACATCTGTATTCCTCCCAACATCTGCATCCCTCTCCACATCTGTATCCCTCTTCACCTCTGTCCACGTCTGTATCCCTCTCTGCATCACTCTCCACACCTGCATCCCTCTCCACATCTGTATCCCTCTCCACATCTGCATCCCTCTCCATACCTGCATCCCTCTCCTCACTTGCATCCCTCTCCACATCTGCATCCTTTCCACATCTGTATCCCTCTCCACACCTGCATCCCTCTCCTCACATTAAAAACTAAAGTGCAGTCACTCACACACCACAGGTCAAATTCGCCAACTGGTGGCTGCAAACCTGCGACTGACATATATTCACATTCTGCTATTCTGCATGAGATACATACAGTACATCACTACCACTTAAGAGTATTACAAAGAACGTGTAACCTGAAAACAAAAAAGGTAAACGTGTGTTACATCTGAGGTGCTTTTACAAGGAGACACTCCTCTATCTGCATATAGATGTTGTGTAGGACCCTGGTTACACTTGACAACCGCGTGCAACTTTTGTCGTCCAATCATGCTCGGACATCATAGGTGCAGAGGGATGGAAATGACATTTTGAATGTGTTGCAATCACATCCACCCGACCTGATGAGGGGAGGACAGTCGTCTTGCCCTGTCAACACAGTTCTGCATGGTCTGAATTCAGTCCAGCCACAGTGTCCATTTAAAGGAAGCAAAACAAAACAAAAAAAGTGTCGTCACAGGTCTAATTAAATACAGCCACGGGCGATGCATAACAGAGAAGTTCAGGCCATGTGCAGATGCAAAAAAAAAGAAAAGGTTGTATCTTTATAATCAGACCTCAAAAATCACATTTAAATGGCAAGTGTAACCACGGTCACAGTGACGGCTCCATCAACCCAGATAGCAAAACTGCTGTGGCCCGGACCCGTCCCACACCCGACACTTCATCCGGACCACATGCCCCGTGGAATGATGGTACTTGGGCGGTCCGCTCCTGTTTGCCAGATCTGGGCCAGAACCAAGCCATAGCAATGCCGCATGGGCCACATATTTACCAAAGGTGGCCCATATTTGTTTTGTGATATTTGGGCCATATTCACTTCAGGGTCACATCCAGATCACATGTTGCCCAGAGCACCGCATCTTTGCCAGAAAAGGCCCACATTTGATTTGGCACATTTGGGCCATATTTGCTATTACACATGTGGGCCACTTCAGGCTCACATCCATTTTGTCAGGGCCAGAAGAAGGCCATCAGCGCCGCATCGTTGCCTGAAGTGGCCCACATCCGGGTGCTGTCTGGGAAGTATGAAAATATCAAGGCAATACATGACCGTGATGCGCAGGACTGACATCTCTCTGGATCATAAGTCACCGGGGGCACATGACTCACCCTCGGCTCTACGTTAAGACGTTAAGACAAGCTCTGATCAGCGTGTGAAGTACGCCTGTCGCCACCCGCCTCCCCGCCGCGCTTTATTTGCCGAGATTTGTGGCGCGCGGCTGGATGGTGACCCTCCGAGGCGGCGGCTCCTCTATGCTGCGGTTGGCCACAAGGTCCTGCAGCTGCAGGGCCCCGCCGCCGATGAAACAGAAGGCCGGGCAGACCGGGGCGGAGCAATCCACATGCCCCTCCCACAGCATGCGCAGGGAGTGGGCGTCGTAGAAGGCGACGCGTCCCTTGTCGAAGTCCAGGCACACCCCCAGCCGGGGCGGCAGCGGTATCGTGTGCGTGTTGGACGGGTTATTGTGGCCGCTGTGGTGGGAGCTGACGCTGGCCTGGCTCTGGCTGTGCCCCGGCCCGTGACTCTGACCGGGTCCTTGGGGCAGCAGGATCTTCCCCATGCCGATGGTGAGGAAGCAGAACGGAGGAGAGTCCTGGCCGTCCTCTGCCCCGCTGTCATGGCCGCTGTCTGGGTCACATCTGGAAAGGAGGTGGGGGGGGGGGTAACAGGAAAGAGAAACTACTATTATAAAAAATCCAATTAAGCTGCAATGTATTTTTTGTACGGACCCGGATAAGACTGGGATAACGTTAGCATGCTGAGGAGATATATCGCCTTAATAGGGTATAGAAATGTAAACTAGTTTTATAATCCTGCCTTCCCACCAAAACGTAGATAACATGTCCAGAATATCAAAGCCGGCATCCATCATCTACTGTCTATCGCTGCTCAGTCCAGTTCAGGGTCCTGCTGGCTTTAAAATGCATACGGGGATTATGGAGGGGAATAAAAAGCACAACCTGCATCTTCTCACTGTGTTCTAAAGGTCCTGCTTTCAGCCTCGCCAGCCTGCCTGCCTGCCTGCCTGCCTGCCTGCCTGTCTGCCTGCCTGTCTGCCTGTCTGTCTGCCTGCTTGTCTGTCTGTCTGCCAGCCTGCCTGCCTGTCTGTCTGTCTGCCTGTCTGTCTGTCTGCCTGTCTGTCTGCCTGCCTGCCTGCCGTGCTGTCTGTCTGTCTGTCTGCCAGCCTGTCTGCCTGCCTGCCTGTCTGCCTGCCTGCCTGTCTGTCTGTCTGCCTGCCTGTCTGTCTGTCTGCCAGCCTGTCTGCCTGCCTGCCTGTCTGCCTGCCTGCCTGTCTGTCTGTCTGTCTGCCTGCCTGCCTGTCTGTCTGCCTGCCTGCCTACTTGTCTGCCTGCCTGTCTGTCTGTCTGCCTGTCTGTCTGTCTGCCTGCCTGCCTACTTGTCTGCCTGCCTGTCTGTCTGTCTGCCTGCCTGCCTGCCGTGCTGTCTGCCTGCCTGCCTGTCTGTCTGCCTGCCTGCCTACTTGTCTGCCTGCCTGTCTGTCTGCCTGCCTGCCTGCCTGTCTGTCTGCTTGCCTGCCTACCTGCCTGCCTGTCTGTCTGTCTGCCTGCCTGCCTGCCTGTCTGCAGGGACCTGACCTGTTTTTGGAGCCCAGCGTTCCCATTCTTTCCAAAATTACAACTTTTTCTTTGCTTTTCTGCTCTACGGAACATTCTTGTTCACACGTGCTGATGGCGCAGGCTGCTCTGTGAGAAGCCGGACCCGCTCGTCAGGGCCAGTGGAGGTCTTCGGTGCCTTGCTCAAGGACACGTCAACACGAGGAGCCAGGATTGAACCAGCAACCTTTCAACTGCTTTATTTACCCCAATTTCAGCCCCCCCCCCGCCTTTTTCCCCCAATTGTACTTGGCCAACTACCCAACTCTTCCGAGCCGTCCCGGTCTCTGCTCCGCCCCCTCTGCCGACCCGGGGAGGGCTGCAGACTACCACGTCTCCTCCCATACATGTGGAGTCGCCAGCCGCTTCTTTTCACCTGACAGTGAGGGGTTTCACCAGGGGGACGTAGCACGTGGGAGGATCACGCTATTCCCCCTACCCCCCCAAACAAGTGCCCCGACCGACCAGAGGAGGCGCTAGTGCAGCGACCAGGACACATACTCACATCCGGCTCCCCACCCGTAGACAGGGCCGATAGGGACGCCCGACCAAGCCGGAGGTAACACGGGGATTCGAACTGGCGACCCCCATGTTGGTAGGCATCAGAATAGGCCTCTACGCCACCCAGACGCCCCTCATTGTTTTCTAAAGGTCACGCTTTGAGCTCTGTCAACATGTCTGTCTGCAGGGACCTGACCTCTTTCTGGAGCCTTCTTTCAGCTTATTCCCCGTTTCCCCCGGGGTCGCCACAGCGGATTTTGTAGTCCCCATTGGTACCCTGTGAGGGCACAGTGCCAGTGGCGGCCCTCGTTAACTCGGGCCTCAGCCGATCCGGTATGGAGCCTCGACTGATCCGGTATGGTCTTGTCAAAGCGATTGGGCGAAATGTCACATCGGATGCCCCTCCTGACACAACCACTAACCCTCTGGACGGGGGCACAGGTAGAGCGCCGGATGTCATCCCGGTATTCATGGACTCGCGTCCATGTCGCTAAAGGACAGAGGACATCCAATGTTCACCTCGTGTTCAAGTTGAATGGCTAACGGCCACTGAAACCCTGCGATTCAAAATGCTTGCTTGGTACAATGTGATTTGTGAATTTATCCCAGACGGTGTTTGGTGTAGATTATATTGAACATCCCATTATACTGACAAGGAGGCAAACCGGAGGAATAGAAAAACTGATTTCACTCCCGTATTACTCGGTAATTAAGACTCATCATAGTTCTGTTACATCTATTCCACTTGTGTATTACCTGGTTGTTTTCTGCATAATTTGACGCGTTACCTGACTTCCCTTACGGGCAGCCTCCTGAAAAACACCTGCACTCCACGTAGCTCAGACGCTTAGCATACCGTATGTGGAAAATAACATGCTACATGCATAATAATACATACTAGCAATCAATACGCACGAGGGAAGTGTGACGGTGGTGAGGTGTGCGGTTGGAATGACAGATGGGTGGAAGGTGGAGGTGGGGTTACATCAAGGATCGGCTCTGAGCCCCTTCTTGTTTGCAATGGTGATGGACAGGTGGACGGACGAGCTCAGGCAGGACTCTCCGTGGACTATGATGTTCACGGATGACATTGTGATCTGTAGTGAGAGTATGGAGCAGGTGGAGGGGAGCCTGGAGAGGTGGAGGTATGCACTGGAGAGAAGAGGAATGAAAGTCAGTAGGAGCAAGATAGACTACATATGTGTAAATGAGAGGGAGGACAGTGGAATGGTGAGGATGCAAGGAGTAGAGGTGACGAAGGTGGATGAGTTTAAATACTTGGGGTCAACTGTCCAAAGTAACGGGGAGTGCAGGAGAGAGGTGAAGAAGAGAGTGCAGGCAGGGTGGAGTGGGTGGAGAAGAGTGGCAGGAGTGATTTGCGACAGAAGGGTACCAGCAAGAGTTAAAGGGAAGGTTTACCAGATGGTAGTGAGACCAGCTATGTTGTATGGTTTGGAGACAGTGGCACTGATGAAAACACAGGAGGTGGAGCTGGAGGTGGCAGAGATGAAGATGATAAGATTTTCACTGGGAGTGATGAAGAAGGACAGGATTAGGAAGGAGTATATTAGAGGGACAGCTCAAGTTGGACAGTTTGGAGACAAAGCAAGAGAGGCAAGATTGAGATGGTTTGGACATGTGTGGAGGAGAGATGCTGGGTATACTGGGAGAAGGATGCTGAATATGGAGCTGCCAGGGAAGAGGAGAAGAGGAAGGTCGAAGAGGAGGTTTGTGGATGTGGTGAGGGAGGACATGCAGGTGGCTGGTGTGACAGAGGAAGACGCAGAAGACAGGAAGAAATGGAAACGGATGATCCGCTGTGGCGACCCCTAGTGGGAGCAGCTACAAGTAGTAGTAGTAGTAGTAGTAGTAGTGGTAGTAGTAGTAGTGGTAGTAGTGGTAGTAGTAGTAGTAGTGGTAGTAGTAGTGGTAGTAGTAGTAGTAGTAGTAGTGGTGGTAGTAGTAGCTGTAGTAGTGGTAGTAGTAGTAGTAGTAGTAGTGGTAGTAGTGGTAGTAGTAGTAGTAGTAGTCGTAGTAGTAGTAGTGGTAGTAGTGGTAGTAGTAGTAGTAGTGGTAGTAGTAGTGGTAGTAGTAGTAGTAGTGGTGGTAGTAGTAGTAGTAGTGGTAGTAGTGGTAGTAGTAGTAGTAGTAGTCGTAGTAGTAGTAGACATACTAGGAATCTCCTATTGACCAGAGTGGACAATCAAACCAAATTCATACAGAATCAAACACAAGTAATTGCCCGTCACAACACTTGTACTGAATTTCTTTCTTTTTTTGTTGTTGTTATTTTTATAACTTTATTAGGTAGTGAAAGTGGAGGCAGACAGGAAACGGGGAGGGGAGGGGGGGTAAGACATGCAACAAATGTCGCCGGCTGGATTCGAACTGGTGACGTTTGCAACCATGTGACCAGTGCTGTAACCATTCAGCTGTGGAGGTGCCCTGTTTGCACTGAATTTCAGCTACAGCACAATCACCCCCCCCCCACCTTTCTCCCCAATTGTATCCGGCCTATTACCCCACTCTTCCGAGCCGTCCCGATTGCTGCTCCACCCCCTCTGCCGATCCGGGGAGGGCTGCAGACTACCACATGCCTCCTCCCATACATGTGGAGTCGCCAGCCGCTTCTTTTCACCTGACAGTGAGGAGTTTCCCCAGGGGGACGTAGCGCGTGGGAGGATCACGCTATTTCCCCCCAGTCCCCCCTCCCCCCCGCCAAACAGGCGCCCCCGACCAACCAGAGGAGGCGGCCAATTGTGTCTGCAGGGACGCCCGACCAAGCCAGAGGTGACACGGGGGATTCGAACCAGTGATCCCCCGTGTTGGTAGGCAACGGAATAGACCGCCACGCCACCCGGACGCCCCCACATTGATGGAAGCGGTCGGCTCGTGGATGTGTGTTGTGCGTTTATGATATGAGCGCCATGCCAGCTATCAAGGAATTCCTCACCCGTTCTCAGAGGGAGGAGAAACAGGAAATAACAAGGAAGTAATTGGGTTGTTTTCTGGGAGATCACACTATACGAACATTAACTCTGCTTGCCACAGGAGGTGTTCTGGCACCTATTCACAGGGAATAGGTGCCAGAACACAGGTGGTCCAAATCCGAGCGGTACCGCACAAATTACAGAGCGCACCACCCAGCATCTGTTTTCCGCTCGGCTTGTTTCTGTCGAGCGAGTCTCCGGTGGACACGCGGCCTCGGGGCGAAGCGTCTCATTTCTGTTTCTTCCTTGTTTATTTCCCTTGGTCGAGGCGAGGCCGGCTTTTAGTCCCTTCAGAAAGCCTGTCAGGGATGACGGCTCAACGCAGAGGTGGGACCGAGTCATTGTTTTTCAAGTCACAAGTTAGTCTCAAGTCTTAGCGCTCAAGTCCCAAGTCAGGAACCCAATTCCTAAACTATGAGACTCGAGTCCTTGACAAGTCACTGTGCGCTCTTCGTCAAAGCTAATACCATTTCAAAATTTCCATAAATTTTCAATCTTTAATTAAGGAAATGAAGAGCTGACTGGCTGCACACTTTTCCCCCCCTCCCCAGTTGTACTTGGCTAATTACCCCACTCATCCGAGCCGTCCCGGTCTCTGCTCCACCCCCTCTGCCGATCCGGGGAGGGCTGCAGACTACCACACGCCTCCTCCCATTCATGTGGAGTCACCAGCCGCTTCTTTTCACCTGACAGTGAGGAGTTTCGCCAGGGGGATGTAGCACGTGGGAGGATCACGCTATTCCCCCCCAGTTCCCCCTCCCCCAAACAGAGGAGGCGCTAGTGCAGTGACCAGGACACATACCCACATCCGGCTTCCCACCCGCAGACATGCCCAGTTGTGTCTGTAGGGACGCCCGACCAAGCCGGAGGTAACACGGGGATTCGAACCGGCGATCCGGCAACAGAATAGACCGCTACGCTACCCGGACGCCCGGCTGCACACTTTTTAAAAGCATTTCATCTTCGGGCTTGGAGAAGGTACCAAGTCTTTCGAGTCAAAAGGCTCAAGTCCAGGTCAAGTCACGAGTCACTGGTGTTAAAGTCAAAGCCCAGTTGCAAGTCTTTTGCAGTTTTGTCAAGTCAAGTCTAGAGTCATCAAACTGGTGACTTGGGTCCAGGTAGACTGAAGTAGACTGAAGGCACGGTCAAGTCAAGTCTAGAGTCATCAAACTGGTGACTTGGGTCCAGGTAGACTGAAGTAGACTGAAGGCACGGTCAAGTCAAGTCTAGAGTCATCAAACTGGTGACTTGGGTCCAGGTAGACTGAAGTAGACTGAAGGCATGGTCAAGTCAAGTCTAGAGTCATCAAACTGGTGACTTGGGTCCAAGTCATGTGACTTCAGTCTACATCTCTGGCTAAACGTGATCAAGAGATTATGTTTAGGGAACAAGGGGAAACGTTTACCGGGGACTAGCCATGTCCTGGGGGAGATGGAACCACTCTTGTAGCTTAGCCTCCTGGCCCACCCCGACCTAAGACAGGCAGACAGAGACGGACAGACAGAGAGAAAGTCAAACAGATTTAGTCATCCACTGTTAGAGTCCTGCTTCTTTGGATCATCTGTTTCCCAGCACATGTTATGTCAGCAGGCCAAGTGACCAGCTGTCACCCCCCCCCCTCCCCCCGCCCGCCTACCTTGACCAGATAGGATCCAGGCTCGACGGAGCATGCCCAGTAGTGTCTGCCGTGTGTGACAGCCACGTCGGCCACCAGCAGGTCAGAGGTCAAGTGGCAGGAAGTGAGTGCGCGGTCGGCGGCCTGCAGGAGGGAGAGTCCGGGCACACTGCGGGCATAGGTCTGCCCCTTACCCAGCGCCAGCCTGTCAGCATGCAACCCCCAGCGAGAGTCCAGGGAGAAACTCAACACTGAGAGGGGGGGACAAAGGAATACAGACAAGGGAGAGAGGAGTAAGGAGAGAGAGAGAGAGAGCAGCAAAGGGAGGAAGTCAGCAGGGAGTAGGGGTTAGATCCAGAGGCAGGGAAAGAGCCAGACCACCGTGAGTCTGACCGAGAGAGGGAGCAGGCCGAAGATAAAAGGTGCGTCTGAGAAGACGGGGAAAGTACACTTCTAAGTGAGAGGAGCGAGAGAGGGGGAGGGCAAAAAAAAATGGAATGGGTTCCTCCTGCAATGGCAGCAGGTGCAGGGAGGACGGAGAAAGCAGCGGCAGGTGAAAAACGGGGCGGCGCCGAGTGCACGGAGACCTTTACTGAGTCTCGGCAGCTTCTGTCAGACCGACCGGATGTTTTGACCATGAGTCAACCTCCTGCGGGTGGAAGGGAGGATCAACATAAAGGCAGAGACTTTTGAGAGTATAGGAAGGCGGGAAACGTGGAGGAGGGGCGGAAACAAAGTGTGATGGAGGGTGTGGTGTGGAGGATAAAACGATAAAAACTTGGGGTAACCGAAGAAATAAAGGGATGGAGGGGAAAGAGAAAATAAAATTAGTTGATCGCATGGAAGATGACAACTGTGGAAGAGTACCCATCCCAGCAAGTCATTAGATGAGATGCTTGTTTCTTTTACCTGGTGCGGGCGGCGTCTGGAGATAAACCTCCTCGCTGTAATCCCCGAAACCGGCCTTGTTGCAGCCGCGCACCCTCAGCACATAAACGCTGTCCATCTCCAGTCTGTCAATCACGGCGCTCGTCCCGCCCACTTCGTCCAGCCGCTGCCATGCCGTCGCGGCGTCGGGGGATCTGATCCCGCCCCACATGGCCCCCGCCCCTCCCACACGCCGCTGGTACTCCACGGAGAAGTGCCAGGCTGGGGCGGAGTCCTGGGGGAGGCGCCAGCATAGAAACAGCTGGTCGTAGGCGAGCGTCTTCTGGGTGTCGATTACAGGAGCCAGTGGGGCTGTGGGGGGAAGTAAATCACAGGTCAGAGGTCGTGAGTCGATGGCGTGATGACGTTTCAAGAAGGGAAAAAAAGCCACTTTGTTTTGTCCCTGTAGGTTACAGTACCCATCCTGTTGTAGAGGAGGAGTGGGCAGCTGCAGCGCCCAGGGACCAACTCCAGTTCTTCTCTCCATTGCCTTGCTCAGGGGCACAGGCAGGAGTATTAACCCTAACATGCATGTCTTTTTGATGGCGGGAGGAAACCGGAGCATGGTGGCACAGTGGTTAGCACGATCGCCTCACAGCAAGAAGGTTCTGGGTTCAGAGCCCCGGGGTAGTCCAACCTTGGGGGTCGTCCCGGGTCGTCCTCTGTGTGGAGTTTGCATGTTCTCCCCGTGTCTGCGTGGGTTTCCTCCCACAGTCCAAAGACATGTAGGTCAGGTGAATCGGCCGTAGTACATTGCCCCTAGGTATGAATGTGTGTGGGGCAGGGGGGGGCTTGTGATGGTCTGGCGACCTGTCCAGGGTGTCTCCCCACCTGCCACCCAGTGACTGCTGGGATAGGCTCCAGCAGCCCTGCGACCCTGAGAGCAGGATAAGTGGGTCGGATAATGGATGGATGGATGGATGGGTGGATGGATGGGTGGGTGGGTGGAAACCGGAGCACCCGGAGGAAACCCAAGCAGACCCGGGCAGAACATGGAAACTCCACACAGAAAGAACCTGGGATGGCCCAGGGTTCGAACCCAGGACCTTGATGCTGTGAGGTAAGAGTGCCAACCACTGGGTCACCGTGCCGATTCGCAAGCTGAATCCCATCCTCAGGTAGAGACCCACACGTCTCCACCCAAACTACACAAACGGACACAAAGGTAACCCACCGCGTATGAACTCCAGGCCGCTAATGTGCTTGAGCTCTTTGGATGCGTCCATGTCAAAGTATCTGAAGGAGGGATCGGCCGACAGACAGAAGCAATGGAGGTTCTCTATTGCCTTCACCAGCCTGGAATGGGGGGGAGGGAGGAGGGAGGGGTTGAGCAGGATTAGACAATGAAGTTTAGTATAGTCCCAGTTTAGACATAATACAAGCAGTCCAGGAAAAAACACAGCACCGGACACAAAACGCTGAGAGAGAGACGCATTAACTACTACCCCCCCCCCCCTTTTTCTCCCCAGTTATACCCGGCCAATTACCCCGCTCTTCCGAGCCGTCCCCGGTCGCTGCTCCGCCGCCTCTGCCGATCCGGGGAGGGCTGCAGACTACCACAGGTGGAGTCACCTGACAGTGAGGAGTTTCGCCAGGGGGACGTACTGCGTACTGGGTCACGCTATTCCCCCCAGTTCCCCCTCCCCCCCCCCAAACAGGCGCCCCGACCGACCAGAGGAGGCGCTTAGTGCAGATTAAGTACTGTTAATGAAGTGAGGAAATTGGATTTATGTAAACATCTCACTCAAAAAAGTGAGAATTAGAGAGGCGGGGGGGGTGGAGAAAAGCTACCGAGGCGTCAACAAGCCCACAACACCGGTCACTTCCTTCACCCCCAGCAGAGGTTAGAGTCAAGTGTGAGCTGCTGTGTTATTTGCTGCCGGCGCCACCTGTTGTGAGTGACTCTGGCGGCCTGTACGAAGCAGGGGGCGTCGGTCTCCTTCAGCAGCTCCTGCGTGTAGACCATTAGGCCGGCGTGCTCCAGCAGCCCCCTCTTCTCCGAAACCTGGACAGACAGGGCCTCTCCTTTCCGGGTCCGGGCCCCCTCCAGGGCCAGAGCCAGGGCCGTCTGACGATCCGCCAGAGCCGCCCCCAGCTCCCGTATACACTTGGTGAGGTGCTCCTGAGCCACCGCGCTGTTCACCTTGGAAGAGGAGGTGGAGGAGGGAGGTTAGGGCACAGGAGAGTGGGACGGAAGTATGTGTCCATCAAAGAAAAGACGTATGAGGAAAGACGGGAAAACCTAGGTGAGGAGCAGGGGGGGGTGGGGGGGTGGGGGGGGGCATTAGTCGAGAAATTACCGTCTGAATTTTACAAGCATTGATGGAGAATTCCAAGCCGTCATTTTGGTGGTATGAACATAAGGGGTCTGCTTTTGGCTTTTTTTGGGGGGGGAATTTCCCCCCCCCTTTTTTTTCTCCCCAATTGTACCCTGCCAATTACCCCACTCTTCCGAGCCGTCACAGCTGCTGCTCCGCCCCCTCCGCCGATCCGAGGAGGGCTGCAGACTACCACAATGCCTCCTCCAATACATGTGGAGTCGCCAGCCGCTTTGTTTCACCTGACAGTGAGGAATTTCACCAGGGGGGACGTGGTGCGTGGGAAGATCACGCTCCCCCCCCCCCCAGTTCCCCCTCCCCCCTGAACAGGTGTCCCCGACCAACCAGAGGAGGCGCTAGTGCAGCGACCAGGACACATGCCCACATCCGGCTTCCCACCAGCAAGACACGGCCAATTATGTCTGTAGGGACGCCCGACCAAGCCGGAGGCAACAGCGGGATTCGAACCGCCGATCCCCGTGTTGCTAGGCAACGGAACAGACCACTACGCTACCAGAACACCACCATCTTGCCGCAACTTCTAGCATTTTTGTAAAGCACAGCCCTCATTGGGCCTACTGTGGTGTTGGCACGGAGCATTGTAACCCACACCTACTCAAGTCCAACGCAAAGTATAGTACCGGTAACCATGACAACAAACATGGCGGGATGTTTGCACCCCCCCGTGCCATCACGATTAACTACACACAGCGTAACCCCTGTGGGGGAGATGGATGAGTTGATAAAGTTGAGAGAGAGGACAGATAAGGGGGGGGGGGGGAGGGAGGACGGCTCACCTCCATCTGTGCGATGGCGCTCTCCAGCCGGCTGATCTGTTTCTGCACCGTCTCCTGATTGGCCAGGACGTAGTTGACCTCCTTGGCGATCTTATCCTACGAGACCAACGCGAAGGCTGACAATCCAAGACGCGGTATGAACAGAATGGCTGAATGGCTGACTCGCCGCCCATAGCCGGTACCCACCTTGAGGGCCTGGTAGGCCTGTGCCATCGGCAAGACTTTGTGTCCGTGGTGGATGCGCCGGAGCTTACAGAGAGGACACAGCAGCTTCTGGCAGCCGCGGCAGTACCACAGCAACCTCTCTTGCTCGTGTTCTGTGCAGGTCAGGACCTGCAGGCCCCCCAAAAAAAAAGGGTGACGAGCTACGTCGTATTATATTCACTTCTTGTAACGCACAAACACAGACGCACCTTGGGCCTGAAGCTGGCGGTGGGCAGGATGTGCTCGTGCTGGGCCCGGGGAGTCCCCCAGGGGTGGTAGAGTTTGAAGCACTCGTTGCAGAAGTTGGACCTGCAGTCGGCACAGCCCTTGGTGGCCTCCAGAGACTGGGGAGGCTTACAGAAACCGCACATGATGGCCACGCTGCCCAGGCTCACCGTGTGCTTATACCTAGACGGCCAGAGGACAGGGGGGAGGTGATGAGGAGGGAGGACCCTGGACAATTCTGTGACACGACGAGAGGAAAGGAAGGACGAGGGAACCAAGAGCGAGCTCGTCTGGGTTTTTGTCCCGTGCGGTTCGCGGTAGACAGGAGTGTTAACGTCTTCACTTCCTGACCCCGATACGTCACCGGCAGAAGCCTTCGCTGGTGCAGTCCCAGCAGTAAAACATGCACCGTCACATCTTTCTCCCCAGCACAACCACCGCCTGGGGAGGCAGCAGCTGCACCCATCAAACTGCTGCGTGTGGAACCAGGGAACTGCCGACCCCCATAACTCACTCACCCCCCCCCCCTTCGCTCTCTCCCCCCCTCTCCCTCCCTCTGTCTCTGTTCCTCTCGCTCTCTCTCCCCATATCTTTCTCTCTCTCTCTCTCCCTCCCTCTCTCCCTCTCTCTCTGTCTCTCTCACTCTCTCTGTCTCTCTCCCTCTGTCTCTCTCTCTCTCTCTCTCTCTCTCTCTCCCTCCCTCTCTCTCTCTGTCAGCACACAAACCATGTCCTACATGTCTCTCTGCTCTGCTGCGACTCGGTGCTCTACAGTAATAGTATAAAGTATCCTCCTCTACAGTAATGATATAAAGTATCCTCCTGTACAGTAATGATATAAAGTATCCTCCTCTACAGTAATGATATAAAGTATCCTCCTCTACAGTAGTAATAGAAAGTATCCTCCTCTACAGTAATGATATAAAGTATCCTCCTCTACAGTAGTAATAGAAAGTATCCTCCTCTACAGTAATGATATAAAGTATCCTCCTCTACAGTAGTAATATAAAGTATCCTCCTTTACAGTGATGATATAAAGTATCCTCCTCTACAGTAGTAATATAAAGTATCCTCCTCTACAGTAATAATATAAAGTATCCTCTTCTACAGTGATGATATAAAGTATCCTCCTCTACAGTAGTAATATAAAGTATCCTCCTCTACAGTAGTAATATAAAGTATCCTCCTCTACAGTGATGATATAAAGTATCTTCCTCTACAGTAGTAATATAAAGTATCCTCCTCTGCAGTAGTAATATAAAGTATCCTCTTCAGTAACGATAAAGTATCCTCCTCTACAGTAGTAATATAAAGTATCCTCTTCAGTAACGATAAAGTGTCCTCCTCTACAGTAATGATAAAGTATCCTCCTCTACAGTAATGATAAAGTATCCTCCTCTTCAGTAACGATAAAATATCCTCCTCTACAGTAGTAATATAAAGTATCCTCTTCAGTAACGATAAAGTATCCTCCTCTACAGTGATGATATAAAGTATCCTCCTTTACAGTGATGATATAAAGTATCCTCCTCTACAGTAGTAATGTAAAGTATCCTCCTCTACAGTAGTAATATAAAGTATCCTCCTCTACAGTAGTAATACAAAAGTATCCTCCTCTACAGTGATGATATAAAGTATCCTCCTCTACAGTAGTAATATAAAGTATCCTCCTCTACAGTAGTAATATAAAGTATTCTCCTCTGCAGTAATAATATAAAGTATCCTCCTCTGCAGTAATAATATAAAGTATCCTCCTCTACAGTAATAATATAAAGTATCCTCCTCTACAGTAGTAATATAAAGTATCCTCCTCTGCAGTAATAATATAAAGTATTGTCCTCTACAGTAGTAATATAAAGTATCCTCCTCTACAGTAATGATATAAAGTATCCTCCTCTACAGTAGTAATATAAAGTATCCTCCTCTACAGTAATAATATAAAGTATCCTCCTCTACAGTAGTAATATAAAGTATCCTCCTCTGCAGTAGTAATATAAAGTATCCTCCTCTACAGTAATGATATAAAGTATCCTCCTCTACAGTAGTAATATAAAGTATCCTCCTCTACAGTAATAATATAAAGTATCCTCCTCTACAGTAATGATATAAAGTATCCTCCTCTACAGTAATATAAAGTATCCTCCTCTACAGTAATAATATAAAGTATCCTCCTCTACAGTAATAATATAAAGTATCCTCCTCCACAGTAATGATATAAAGTATCCTCCTCTACAGTAATAATATAAAGTATCCTCCTCCACAGTAATGATATAAAGTATCCTCCTCTACAGTAGTAATATAAAGTATCCTCCTCTACAATAATGATATAAAGTATCCTCCTCTACAGTAGTAATATAAAGTATCCTCCTCTACAACAATGATATAAAGTATCCTCCTCTACAGTAGTAATATAAAGTATCCTCCTCTACAATAATGATATAAAGTATCCTCCTCTACAGTAGTAATATAAAGTATCCTCCTCTACAACAATGATATAAAGTATCTTCCTCCACAGTAATAATATAAAGTATCCTCTTCTACAGTAATAATATAAAGTATCCTCCTCTACAGTAATAATATAAAGTATCCTCCTCTACAGTAGTAATATAAAGTATCCTCCTCTACAGTAATAATATAAAGTATCCTCCTCTACAGTAGTAATATAAAGTATCCTCTTCTACAGTAATAATATAAAGTATCCTCCTCTACAGTAATAATATAAAGTATCCTCCTCTACAGTAGTAATATAAAGTATCCTCTACAGTAACGATAAAGTATCCTCCTCTACAGTAATGATAAAGTATCCTCCTCTACAGTAATGATAAAGTATCCTCCTCTACAGTGATGATATAAAGTATCCTCCTCTACAGTGATGATATAAAGTATCCTCCTCTACAGTAGTAATATAAAGTATCCTCTACAGTAACGATAAAGTATCCTCCTCTGCAGTAATGATAAAGTATCCTCCTCTACAGTAATAATATAAAGTATCCTCCTCTACAGTAGTAATATAAAGTATCCTCCTCTACAGTGATGATATAAAGTATCCTCCTCTACAGTAGTAATATAAAGTATCCTCCTCTACAGTAGTAATATAAAGTATCCTCCTCTACAGTAATGATAAAGTATCCTCCTCTACAGTAGTAATATAAAGTATCCTCCTCTCGCTTTCATCCTCTATGTCAGTGGTTCTCAAACATTTTCATGTCAAGGGCCCTCAAATTGATACGCATTAGGCCGCAGACCCCCATTTGAAGAGATTTAGTGCCAGGGACCCCCATAAGAGAAGATTCTTGTTGTTGGATTAGATTTACAGGGGAGAGAGTGAAACCTATGATCTGAATATTCGTTCTACTCCCAACGAGAGTATAACTTCTAGGCGGTGAAATAACAGTGAAATTAAACTCATTCCTCATTTTGCTGGGGACCCCCTGGAACCCCCTCAAGGACCCCTGGGGGTCCCCGGACCCTACTTTGAGAACCGCTGCTCTATTTGAGCTAATGAGAGCATAGGAGGAATATTTATTCCGGTCGATATAAGGGAACGTGGAAGAATTAGAAGACGGGTTTCTCTCTTGGCCTCGTTTGAGTCGACGCGGGTCAGATTTAGCTATTTATTAGCAGCCGTGGAGCGCTGCCTCTGCAGATCTGCTCGTAGGGCTTTGGCTTGGATCAGGAGCGGAGGAAGGATTCGCTATTGAAACCCTTTCCAGCAAATGATTTTCTGTCTCGGGCAGTATTGACCGGCCCGCCTGTTCTCCCCCTCGCCTCGTTTCCTGCAGGACCGGCTAAGGCGATTCTTTTTTTTTTTTTTTGCTTTGTGATGTGAAGAGGCACCGCAAATCCCCGACTGTCTCACTTCTGATCTGTTAGTGAACTGATGATGAGACGCTGCAGGCAGGCAAGCCGCCCGCCTGAGACCCGTGCACAGCAAGAGCTGTGTGTGTGTGTGTGTGTGTGTGTGTGTGTGTGTGTGTGTGTGTGTGTGTGTGTGTGTGTGTGT
>NC_079219.1:57291211-57308345 GCF_029633865.1 Lampris incognitus
GCAAGCGTTTGAAGCTACAGTTAGCTGACGTGTTATTTGCCCATTGCAACCACATCCCAAAGTGCTTTATGTGATGACACAAGGTTTGCATTTTGTGCAATTAGTAAATTAGCCAAATTAAGGTTATCTGTGGCCTTTATTTCTTTTTTTCTATTCACAGTGCTCGATTTGGGTCAAGGCTTGCTTTGCAAAAAAAAAACAACAAAACAACATAGGTAACCGATTGCATAGATAAAGAGGATTTCTTTCAGTGTGGGGATAACGCCTCATACTTCAGCCTACATGCGGAGGTAGGAGCAGGCTACAGCCCAGGCCTACCACCCAGATCCTTCACCGTGGGGACCCGTGCATGTAGATTTCACAGAACCACGGTCTGCTGGTTTTATTTTGGCCATGCATAAAACAGGTCAGAGGGGAAATGCTGCAAAAAAAACCAAAAAAAAAATCCTGCGATAAAATCAAAAGGACGACGAGTAAAAGCATAGGTGCGTAGAGAGGGTATAATAAAAGGAGGGCTCGGCGCGCGCCCAACTTACATTTATGCGAACCAACGCGTCCATTACCGAAGTAAAGGTTTGTAACTCCGCTTCTGCCATGCCTCCACAATGCGACCGCCGCTTCCCCCAGCTGTGTACCGGGGCCGTTCCTGCAAAAGCCCAAGGACGCTGATTGTGGCAACTGCCCCGGCGTCAGTCGTTCCTACGCCGGACTAGTCAATCATCACTATCGATTACATAGGGTCGATTTGGTCCATCGGGGCTGAGCTGTGGCGTACAGACCGTACTATTTGGCTCCTTCTGAGAGAAGGAGCTTGTGGAAGGAAGAGGATGCGCGTTGTGCACCTTCCATATACGTGGGGAGGGGGAGGGAGGGAGGGAAGGAGGGGAGGGGAGGGGGGGTCGTAAGCGTCTGTCTCGCATCGCAGCCGCATCGGTTTATAACCTGTAACAAGAGCGTCATTTTTTTACTAAAACACGTGGGCGATACATTAGTTCCCCTGTTATTTCACATTCTGGAGAAAAATCACTCTTGGATTATTCCGCTTCCTGCGTACGCCGCTTGAAGGTTTTCGGGGTTTTATCGGGGCCAGAATAATAATAATTAAAAAAAATATCCATGCATAATCGTTTGTGGCCCAGTTCACCATCTGGCCAGTAGATGGCAGTGTTGCATAGCGGGGGGGGGGGCGAGAGAACAACAAGCAGACGAGCGTGTTTAAAAACATGTGTTCCGCGATTGTTGTCCGTGTCCGGAACCTTTATTTTCGCCGTTGCTCCACCCGTCAATAAATTAGCAACGCACCGTGCAGAAGACGTTGTTGTAGCAACCACAGGGCGTCATGCGTACACGTCAGTCTGTTGACTCGGTTTAATTTTGGAACCGTAACGTTTATTTGTCGACGCTACAATTTGTCGAGTTACCGCTTGGTTTTGACCAAGTGATTAATTAGCTTTGGCTTTCTCTTCGCTACTTCCCTGACCTGTTGTTTCACATTTTTTTTAAAAAAGATCACTCTTGGATTATTCCGCATTCGGGGTTTTATCGGGGCCAGAATTTAAAAAAATAAAAAAAATAAAAATAAAATCACCGTCTTGTCAGTAGATGGCAGTGTTGCATATCGAAAGCAACAAATAAGAAGAAGAAGAAGAAAAAAGGACGGGCGTATTAAAAAAGCAAAACATGTGTTCCGCGATTGTTGTCCGTGTCCGGAACCTTTATTTTCGCCGCTGCTCCACCCGTCAATAAATCGGCAACGCACCGTGCAGAAGACGTTGTTGTAGCAACCACAGGGCGTCATGCGTACACGTCAGTCTGTTGACTCGGTTTAATTTAGGAACCGTAACGTTATTTGTCGACGCTACAATCTGTCGAGTTACCGCTTGGTTTTGACCAAGTGATTAATTAGCGTTGGCTTTCTCTTCGCTACTTCCCTGACCTGTTGTTTCACATTTAAAAAAAAATCACTCTTGGATTATTCCGCTTCCTGCGTACGCCGCTTTCGGGGTTTTATCGGGGCCAGAATTTAAAAAAAATAAAATCACCGTCCGGTCAGTAGATGGCAGTGTTGTATAGCGAAAGCAACAAAAAAGAAGAAGAAGAAGAAGAAGAAGAAGAAGAAGAAGAAGAAGAAGAAGAAGAAGAAGAAGAAGAAGAAGAAGAAGAAGAAGAAGTTGTCCGTGTCCGGAACCTTTATTTTCGCCGCTGCTCCACCCGTCAATAAATCGGCAACGCACCGTGCAGAAGACGTTGTTGTAGCAACCAGAAGGCGTCGTGCGTACCTGTCGGTGTTTCCTCGGTGTAGTTTAGGAACCTTGTGTGTCGGGGCGGCGCAGCGGTGGTGGAGTTAACGCTCGGGTTTGGCTAGTTGGGGTCGTGTTGGCTTATTCTCCGCTAGTTCGCCGACCAGCGCTGCTTCGCTACCTTAGCCACTTGGCACAAATCAGCAGCGTCTTGCTGTTGCTGTTTTGGTTTTTTGTTCCCCTTTGAGGGGTTGCGATCAGATTGCAGTAAGTATATATATATATATATATATATATATATATATTTATGTAATTGTAGTTTGCTGCAACGTTTGCAGCTCTCGTCCACACGAGTCATGCCGCTGGTCAGCAGCCTCGTGCCGGCACGGTTTCTGACCATCACAGCACACCTCGTCATCGTCATCACCATCTTTTGGTCGAGGGTAGGTACAAGCTTTTACTCGGACCTACTCGCTTGAGACAATACTTGTCAGTCATAAACTGTCCTGGGCGTTATTCTGACGTCATTTATGTATTTTGGGCCAATTCTTTATCATCATCATCTTCTTCTTCTTCTTCATCGTCCCTTTGCATTTTATTCCACTGTGTTTTGTGTTGATGTTGATCGGGCTGGTTAACGTTCCGCAGGAACACAACGTCAAGGCTTGCCTGCCTTTGGATTATACTCAAGAGCAATACGACAGTGAAGACACAAAGTAGGAGACACACACACACACACACACACACACACACACACACACACACACACACACACACACGTGCTCACGCACACACACACACACACACACACACACACACACACACACACGTGCACACGCAAGTGTGCCATGGATGTTCATCGTGTGTCTCTCTGTCTGTCTCAGGTTGGTGGTGGCATTGGCAGTTACTCTGGGTCTGTTCGCTGTAGAGCTGGCTGGCTTCTTCTCGGGGGTATCCATGTTCAACTGCACCCAGGGTCTTCTGTGTATCCTTTACGCTGACGCCGCAGCTTGTAGTCACCTGGATTTTTCTGCTGCTCATTTGTCATGGATGAAAACTAAACTAACTAACAAACTAAAACAATATTTACACAGTTCTGAATCGCAAATCAGTGGTGAACGTTTGTGTGACATGCAGCCATGATTTGAGATGTTAATACAAGCCATTCAAATTTTTACAAAATCAAACGGTACTAAAAACTAAAAGAGAGTAGTTCTAAGATCAGCGTCATGAAATACTGAGATAAGTTTAGTGCTGTCTGCTCCCTGGAACAAAAAAGAAAGAAGCTATTTCTTCACTTCTGCCCCTAGTTTGTAAGTAGGCCACCCAAATTAATATCAAATAGTAATGGGTGGCACGGTGGCCCAGTGGTTAGCACTGTTGCCTAACAGTTAAAAAGTCCTGGATTTGAACCCCAGGCCATCCCAGGTCCTTTCTGTGTGGAGTTGGCCTGTTCTCCCCGTGTCTGCATGGGTTTCCTCCAGGTGCTCCGGTGTCCCACCATCAAAAAAGACATGCATGTTAGGGTTAATACCCCTGTCTGTGCCCCTGGCCAAGGCAGTAGGAAGAAATAACTAGAGATGGTCCCCGGGTGCTGCACGGTGGCTGCCCACTGCTCTTAGCTACAAAACTAGGGTGGGTTAAATGCAGAGAGTCTAATTCATTTGTATGTATGTACAAAATTATTAATGAGTATTCTATTAGAAATATAGTCCCAGGTCTATTGTCAGCGGGGAAGCTCTCTACATATCCATCCATTATCCAAACCGCTTATCCTGCTCTCAGGGTCGCAGGGATGCTGTCTCCCCACCTGCCGCCCAATGACTGCTAGGATAGGCTCCAGCATCCCCATGACCCTCTCTACAAATGTAAAATATAAGATGAGTTACAAAGAGTATATTAAGAATTTAGCAAAAAGAGCTATTGAAAATAAAAGGGCAAACTTTATAATTCTTTGACTTTATGATCCTCTGATTCCATGACACTCCTGTTGGCTCCCCTGTCTGTCTCCCAATAGCCACAGCAGTCCACGCCAGTGCCTCTGTGGCTCTGCTTTTCTTTTTATTTGAGCAATGGGAGTGTGACATCTACTGGTGGATCCTTGCCATTTGCAGGTCAGTGTGTATAGAATATATATGTATAAATTTCTCCCAAGATTGATTATTTTTTTTCCCTGACGGAGTTTACCTCCAGCACTGGCTGTCCACTGCAGCGCATCCGTCTCCTTGTCTTTCTATGTATTTCAGAAGTGGGAATGCTGGACATATTGGGTTATTTTTGCTCTCTGCAGGTTGGTGTGTATGCATATGTAGGCATATGTGTGTGTGTACAGAAAGAGGGAAAGAATAAAACAAAGTAAATACAAAGAAAAAAAGGATGAATGTACATGTGTTTCTAACTGAATATGTGCTCAATGATCTCTTTCTCCCTCTTTTTCCTCCCTCTAGTGTGCTTCCTGCATTGGTGGAATTTCTCCTATTTATTGCTGTATTTGGACTGAAGAAAAAGCCACTATAACCAAGGGGTGTTTATCCAACAGAATGGTCATAAATGAACATTGTTGACCCAGTTTGGTGGCATATGTCTAGTTAGAGAGGTTATCTTTTATGTAGCAGAGTGTGAACTGAAAAGAGAGTTTTGACTGAGCTAGATAGCTGATTTTGTTAACATGGTATTTTTGTACATTACTTGGTTTTCATTTTATTTCAAGTCAAGGGGTCATATAATCACGTCCGCTGTAATCTTATGCATGTTTGTCTTTGACAGTATGGGTAGGGAGAAGCATTGGTCTCACCATGCTTAGCTGGGCTCTCTGTACAGCTTGATATGAATGTGTATCATTATCATAAGGTATCCTCGTCTCACAGAATTGTGAGTGTAACCGAGGGTTTGTAGATGTCGCCTATACTGTATGAAACTATAAAATAACAAATACGGAGGCTCCACTTTCACACGAGGACCACTTTAATTGGATTCTTCCCCCAACAGAACTCCACAGCCACAACACTGCGTACAGCACTTCCGCTCTCTCTTCAGCCTTCAAAATAAGAGCTCAGGGCATATACTGTGGCAACAGCTTATAACAGGAACTTAAAATCACTAACAGGCAAGTCCAGAAAAATGGGTTACATGAGTACAAATTTGTTGTTGTTCTCGAGCTAAAATGTCATCAAAGGACCGCGATAAGGGGCAGTTCCCGGCGTACTCTGTAGCGAACTGCTGCCTGGATGTGTTTAGTGTTACTACTGCACTTGAAATATTGTGAAATACATTCGCTATCAATTCTTTCTCAACATCGTGCCACGTTTTTTTTTCTTCTTCTTCGAGTCTCTTCCGGCCTCAGACGGCAACGACTCCGCCCACTTGTGTCACCTCTCACTGTGTCCGGGTGGCGGAGTTGCAAGTTCCGGAAGCCGCGCCACTAACCAGCTCAGAGACGCCGAAGCCGAGTCCCTTCACGTTTTATACTAACCATCTTAATTAGCGCCAAACAATGGGTATGTATTCATACACGACATATCGCGTTAGGTAGTTTACGAGCCGGTGATTAAGTGGACTATTTTTAGCAGCATTCAGGGCTATGCTATGCTAAGCTAAGCTAGGGGGCGTTTAAAGTAGCTAACGCTAGACGACTGGTTGCGGTTGACTATCGGTTAACCCGTTTAATCTGTTTATCCGCAGAATTAAACTGTCTCCATGTAAGCAAATGGACAATTTTGGTGTTCTTGTATTACGACCATCTCGCCAATTTCCTCTGCTGCCGGTGCTGGCTGATCAATACAGCTGACGTATAGGTCGGACATGTTTGGCTGCGTACACTGACGTGGCGCAACGAGCAGCATCATTAAAATGGAAGGGATACTTTCCTTATTTGGTTTTTCTAATCAATGTATTTCCGAGCTGCTTTTGCTGGTCTATGGCTGTGCCGTGGACCGGCTGGCAGGGATGAGCGCCGGGTTAAAACCCAGCACGTCCAGACTCAGCGAACTGCATCACTCGCCGAGGAGCGCCCGTATAAAAGCTGTTCCCTTAAGATGTCCCCTTAATAATAGACACTTAGTTAAAATAGTTCATCAGTGTTGCAGGCTTAAACTGGCCACATCCGGGGGGGGGCGGTTGCCAAACTTCTGGCTTGTTGCGCAATAACAACTGTTTAGAAACCCTTATTTAACACATTTAAGACTGGCAGAATGAAAATTTGAGGGGGGAAAAGCTGCATAAAAGCTTGCACATATAATAGCGGCTGCTCCTTTGCTCATAAACATGTTTTCTAACTAAAATAATCAACTCTAATGCTATGAGTTTTCTCTCTAACGTGCAACAAACTTTATCTACTGGTGGGGAAGAATAGACACCTTTCTTCTTCATGCGTTTTGTACTTGGCGGAAATCTGGCTGTTTGGATCAGTACCGCCGTCCCGGTGGCTCACCTGGTAGACCGCGTCCCACATAAGGCTGAGTCCTTCCCGCAGCGGCCTGGGGTTCGAATGGTTAGAGTGGTCGCCTCACAGCAAGAAGGTCCTGGGTTCCAACCCCGGGGTTATCCAACCTTGGGGGTCGTCCTCTGTGAGGAGTTTGCATGTTCTCCCCGTGTCTGCATGGGTTTTCTCCTGGTGCTCCGGCTCCGAGGAAACCAGTCAGGTGAATCGGCCGCACTAAATTGTCCCTAGGTGTGAATGTGTTGGCCCTGTCATGGATTGGCGGCCTGTCCAGGTTGTCACCCCGCCTGCCGCCCGATGACTGCTGGGATAGGCTCCAGCATCCCCGCGACCCCAATTGGAATAGGCGGCTTGGATACTGGATGTTATGAGTTTGCTGACGTCGTCTTTAGTAGAAACGTGCATGTTCACATGAAGCACGAGCTGCATGACATATCCAGGATAAGCGAACAGAAATAAGGTGTCTGTGCTTTTCTTCAAAACACCAGTATTAACATACATACTGACGTTTTTGTCAGAAACCTAGTGTGCTGGGGCATCCGGGTAGTGTAGCGGTCTATTTCATTGCCTACCAACACAGGGCTCCCAGTTCAAATCCCCGTGTTACCTCCGTCTTGGTCGGGCGTCCCTACAGATACAATTTGCCGAGTCTACAGGTGGGAAGCCAGGTGTGGGTATGTGTCCTGGTCGCTGCCCTAGCACCTCCTCTGGTCAGTTGGGGCGCCTGTTCAGAGGGGAGGGGGAACTGGGGGGAATAGTGTGATTCTCCCACGGGCTACGTCCCCCTGGTGAAACTCCTCACTGTCGGGTGAAAAGAAGCGGCTGGTGACTCCACACGTATCGCAGGCGACATGTGGTAGTCTGCAGCCCTCCCTGGATCGGCGGAGGGGGTGGAGCAGCGACCAGGACGGCTCGGAAGAGTGGGGTAGTTGGCCGGATACAATTGGTGAGAAAAAGGGTGGGGAAAAAAAACCCCAAAAACAACCTAGTGTGCTCGCCGTTAACCCGGCGGCAGGGAAGACCCACTCTGTCACAAAACTCGTTTCATCCCTTGTTTTCTCTGATGTGACGTGGTTACACCACGACGAGCCACGGCGGCTCAACTGTCTGTGGGCACCCCATCAATTAGAGTCTTATCGCAACTCAGAAGATAAATGACTATTTGCCTTTCTGCAGCTTACAGAGACTGTCGGCTCGCTTATTTTCAAGTACAAGTTTATTTATCATATATGAAAGCCAGTTTACGCTTGTTTTCATAATGAAATGCTTGTTTTACCGACTCAGCACAAGTGGCAAATGTACTTAGATAGGTCAAAGTGCAAGGACGAGATATGTAAAAACAAAATTTTTTTTTAAATATGAAAAAAAAACAACCCAGTCTGAAGACTTGGGCGGTACTTGGTTGGATACTGTGCTACAGTAGAGAATGTCTGTATGATGGTGAAGGGAGTGGCATTGTAAACAGTAAAGTTGTGCAAATGGCAGATTGTGTAGTCAGTAACGGTAGCCATAATGAACAGGTACTGTAAGAGTAAAGTAGCAGATGGTGCAGTCGGTGACAGCAGCCATAATGAAACGGTAAAACTTGTGCAAATTAGCAGTAAACTTCTGTACTATCAACTGTGTAATCTTTGCATATAGACGAATGATAAATGTTTATGAAACCTCTGAGACAGCTCAGTTCTCCCAACGAGAGTAATGGTGGCCGTTGAAAGTTAACTTGTTTGTTGTCTCTGTAGCCGTGAACACAGGCACGTCTCTGGTGCTGTCCAGTCTGCTGTCGGTGCTGGTGTTTGCAGGGATGCAGATGTTCAGTAAGCAGCTGGGTTCTACTGAGTGGCTCACCATCCTTGGAGGGTTCCTGGGCTCTGTCCTCTTCATCTGCTCCCTCACTGTATCCTTTCTTTTTTCAAGCAGTACCACACCGGGGTTGATCTAATTATCCTGTGCTAATCATTAAGATACGGTGTAGGTAATGTTCTTCTTTCTTTATCTCAATACAGTGCTCTTTACACCCAAAGCCTTGTCAGTGGTCTTAAATCTTAATCTCATTATAGCGTTCACAACTCAATCAAGCTGTGAGATTGCCTCAGTTGAAACTATTTGTGAGACAGCGTGAGGTCGTTGTCCTCCTTGACTCTGTTCCCAGGCATTCAATAACCTGGAAAACATGGTCTTTGGAAAGGGATTCCAAGTGAAGATATTCCCAGAGAGTAAGTTTGAACAATCCTCAAATCCAGCTGATGCAGACAGTCCATAAACACTTTAAACTCGCTTTCATATTGTTTATCCTGCCTCCATTTAAAATGATAAGTGATTTTCTTGACATTTATATTTATTGTTGTCATATCGGTGACTGGTTACATGAGCAGATTATTCTAGATAATGGCTAACATCCCATGTAAGGTCTTGTTTAGGGAACACAGTCATTTTTATATCAACAAATCAAAGTCCTGGATATATAATTAAACAATATTCAGTTATAAGCTGGTAGGTTATGGTCATCAAGAAAAAGGAACATGTAATATCATCCATAAAAAGTCATCTTATCATTTTGTGATTTCTTAGAACTTTAGTCGGTGTAGTAATGACAGGTTTTAGATGTGCCAGAAGGGGAACAAAATACTTGGAGGGTCGCTGAGTATCGGGGGGGAAGTTAGCGTGCATTTAAACCTGAGCAGTGCAGACTGAGAGGATGTTAACGTGCTTACTTTCTCTCTCTCCCGGTTTTCATGTTGGGTTTCCCCCTCTCCTCCAGTCCTGCTGTGCCTCTGCCTCTCGCTGTTTGCCTCGGGTCTGGTTCACCGTGTGTGTGTCACCACGTGGTAAGGAACTGCATTTCTAGAGAGGCGCAGAATTTAAAGGATGGGTGCACATGTTGTTCCCCCCGGGCCTCGTTGAAACACTGTTGGGCATGATTTTGAACCGTACAGACAAGAACTGGGCTGATGGCTTCAGCACTGAGAAACCTGTCTCTTGGTTGAAACGTCGTGCTGGGTGTTAAGACGGTCCAATGGGGCAAATGTTTAAATCTTCGAACACCATCATATGTGTCCCTGTCCAAAAAATGGAAGGCTCACAATAGAGTCACGTGTATCTTCATGTGGTTTATACTCAAGGCTCAACATTTTCGGTTTTTACTGATTTTCACCGAAAAATACCCAGATTTTTAAACCGATTTTCACCCGGCTTTTATGTTTCCGCGGATCCAAAAGTTGTTCCTGTTCGTGTGAGGTTATGTAACAGTGTCCTCTTGTGGCGAAATGCGCCATGCTGGATGGCTTTGAAAAATAAAAACCGAAAACGCTGAGCCTTGTTTATACTATTCAGAGTATATTCTGAGTAGCAGCAAAGTCCAATTTGACCCGGAACTTCTTTTTCAGATGACTCGGTAAAACCAACCATCTGTAAGCAGGAAGTCCGCTGTCCCGTAGAAGGAAAAGTGCCAGAACTTTTCTTTTCTTTTTTTTTTTTTGTGGCTTTTCCCCCTCTTTTGTAGCCCAGTCGTGCTTAGCCTATTACCCTATTTTCCGAGCCGTCCTGGTCTCTGATCCACCCCCTCTGCTGATCCGGGGAGGGATGCAGACTGCCACATGCCTCCTCCCATACATGTAGAGTCGCCAGCCACTTCTTTTCACCTGACAGTGAGGAGTTTCACCAGGGGGACGTAGCCCGTGGGAGGATCACGCTATTCCCCCCAGTTCCCCTTCCCCCCTGAACAGGCACCCCAACCAATCAGAGGAGGCGCTAGTGCAGCGACCAGGACACATACCCACATCCGGCTTCCCACCCGCAGACACGGCCAGTTGTGTCTGTAAGGACGACTGACCAAGCCGGAGGTAACACAGGGATTCGATCCAGCGATCTCCCGTGTTGGTAGGCAACAGAATAGACCACTATGCTACCCGGACACCTCAATTAAACATTTTGAGACAAGCGACCTCCCCATTGAACCGTGTTGAAGCCGAGTGAGAAGATTCAGGGAAGTAGTGAACTCTAAATGATGTTGTCAGTGTGTCAACGAGGTCTGGCTTAAAATAATAAATGGAAAAAACACATCTTACCTTTTCTGCTCTCATCCATTTACTGACGCTCTCCTTTTTACTGCCTTGTCATTCCTCTGCAGCCTGATATTCTCCCTCTTCGCGCTCTACTACATCAACAAAGTGTCTGCTGCCCTCTATCAAGCAACCGTCCCCGCAGTAGCACCGGCGAAGGCGGCTAGCAAGGGCAAAAGGAAAAACTGAGCATCTGCTCGGGCTACATCTCCTCCGGCCAACCAGTCCACGTCTCCCCAGTGCTGCCGATTCACCAACGCATCACACAGCTTGTTTTGTCTGAACAGTTTGTTATACCGTGTACATGCCCCTATGGAGAAATTCGAACCTTTACCTTGTTATGGAATTGGACATGAGCCTTAAGATGCAGCCAAGATGGGCAGGGCATCTCCGAGAGCCGAACACACTTGAAGTCTCATCGCTGCGACGCCGTTCCACCTCGAGCGTTGTAGGTTGGAGGAATGGTGACTTGTAGAAATAGGCTCACAAATGCACATTATTTTTCTCTCTACATTCCCTTCATCGCCGTGTGCTCAGGATGTGTTCAGACTGATTGTGTAGAGATTCACACCCGCCATCAATTTGTTTTTGCTTTTGTACATTCATCAGGACATGACCGATGTTTTTTGTTAGAATAAATTTGTAATTAAAACCCTTTGAAAAGAATTTCAGTGTCTCTTTCCGTTATTCCATTTAGGCTTTTGCTTTATGTAGAAGCACTACTACTACTACTACGACTACTACTACTTTCGGCTGCTCCCATTAGGGGTCACCACAGTGGATCATCAGTTTCCATCTCTTCCTGTCCTCTGCATCGTCCTCTGTCACACCAGCCACCTTCATGTCCTCCCTCACCACATCCATAAACCTCCTCTTTGGCCTTCCTCTTCTCCTCTTCCCTGGCAGCTCCATATTCAGCATCCTTCTCCCAATATACCCAGTATCTCTCCTCCACACATGTCCACACCATCTCAATCTTGTCTCTCTTGCTTTGTCCCCAAACCGTCCAACCTGAGCTGTCCCTCTAATATACTCCTTCCTCATCCTGTCCTTCTTCATCACTCCCAATGAAAATCTTACCATCTTCATCTCTGCCACCTCCAGCTCCTCCTCCTGTCCTCTCATCAGTGCCACTGTCTCCAAGCCATACAACATGGCTGGTCTCACCACCATCTTGTAAACCTTCCCTTTAACTCTTGCTGGTACCCTTCTGTCACACATCACTCCTGAGCAGCCCAAGTATTTAAACTCGTACTCCTTCATCACCTCCACGCCTTGCATTCTCACCATTCCACTGTCCTCCCTCTCATTCCAGGCATATGTATCCCGTCTCGCTCCCACTGACTTTCATTCATCATTTGTGTTGAAGCACTAACAGCGGTCCGTGGCGTTCCCAGGGACCACCAGGGGAGCCAGGTCGCTTAAAGCGAATGAGCGATTGCCTCTGTTCCTGCCTTCTGAAAAAGCAACTTATCCGGCGGAGTTACTCAACGGCCTGCAACAGGCGTAAGTAAGTAAAGTTGACTTATAAAGCGCCTCTCACGGACAGCCACAAATTATTTCACAATGAAAAGGGGAGAAAAAAAAGAAGATTAACAGATTGCACAAGCCAAACAAATGCACCAAGACTAAACGGGGGGTTTTTAGCTGCTTTTAAAAACCTTCCCGAGTCAACAGACTGTAAAGCTAAAGGGCGAGCATTCCACAGCTTCGGGGCAACTATTGTGAGCGCTCGACCCCCCCCCCCCCCCCCCCGGTTCGGAGTCTGTTACGAAAGCATTTGTCAGAGGACCTCAGTTGCCTCGCTGTCGTGTAGGGGCAGATTAGATCGGCGACGTAGGAGGCCGCCTGACCGTGCAAGGCCGTACACTAGAACCTCCGACCGGAAGCCGCTGTTAAGGGCGCCAGAATGGGAACAGTGCGAGCTGCAGTTCGAAGTCTTGCAGCAGCATCCTGAGTCGTGTGCCGCTGACTCAAGAGAGGGTTTACTCGGGCGAGTAAAAGGTGAAGTACGAAAGCCTCTGCGTGCAGAGATGAACGTATGAATACTCATTTCCATGTCAGCGCACGACACAACAGGCCCGAGCCTAGCGCTGTTTCTCAAAGCAGAACCAGATCAGCACCTTGACATGAGGGGTAGAGGACATGTCCTGATCAAACCTAACACCAAGGTTTCTGAGACCGGAGCGGACGGAAGTGGAAAGAGGACGCAAACTAAGCCTGACCTTAGAAATCACACTATCTGGGGCGACAATAAGGACTTCTGTCTCTTCAGTGTTTGCCTGTAAATAATGGGTTTGGCGTCCTCTCCTTAATGGCTGTCAAACAATATGTGATCGTGTATGACGGCATCTTTTGTTGTCATGGCAACCCCTAAACTTGACAGGTACTGGTTTTAGTAAATGATCCGTTATTATATACAGTTACATCATAGAGATGTTATATGCCTATGTCCATAGTAACATGTGATTAGTTATATTGTTCAAGTCAATTCAGCCCCCCCCCTCTCTCTGTCTCTCACCTGGCTCCGAGCACTGGGGGGGGGGCTGCCCTTTCTGCACACAGAGGGAGACGTTAGAGCATTTAGTGGTCTCTTGTCCCGGATTAGTGGGCTTATCTAGGGTACTGCAGGAGTGGGTGGAAGCTTTGGGTGAGGATTTCTCTGTCCCCATGTTTGATTCTGGGCCCAAATACACGGCAAGAAAAAGGCTGCTTCTGGTCCTGGTGGATTTTCTGTTTGGAACGGCTAAGCTAGCGATCTGGAAGACCAGGGAGAGTCAGATGCTAGGTCAGGTCTGGACTGATGTGGTGCAGAGTATGAAGGGTTTTGGTGGCGGCTCGTCTGAGGAGAGAGCACGCTTTCTACGCCCTGACCAGTAATCTGGAGTCCCTCAGGGCTCTGTGGGAGTTGAGACAAGTTTTGTGTTCACCAAGTGAAGATGGGATGGGTCACTTGTTCTTAATTTTTAATTTATTATGGTCGTGTGTGTGTGTGTGTGTGTGTGTGTGTGTGTGTGTTTTGACTGAGGCAGTAATGATGCCTGAGAACTTTATTTTTTTTTTTTTAGTTTACCAGTGTAATGTTGACATGATGGGAATGGAGGATTTTTATACTGTGATGTAAGTAAAAGTTCTTTTAAAATTCAAAAAGTCTCTCTCTCTCTCTCTCTCTCTCTCTCTCTCTTTAAAAAGTGAGAATCCCCCTGTTTCCTTTTCAGGGTCCAAATGGAAGGTCAGTGTACAAAATGTTTGTTAAAGTCCTGCACAGGGACAAATTAAATGGTAAACCTGACACCCCATGGAGGACTCACCTAGGTCTGAGGGACTGTGTTGGGCCTGAGTGGAGAGCGCTGTACAAACCACCACTGGTCAGAGGCGCTGCAGACCTGCGGTGGAGGGTTTACATGGTGTCGTGGCTGTTAATGCTTTTGTCTATGTTATTAATTCTGATGTCAGCCACGATTGTCCATTTTGCTCTAATGGTGAGACTGTCTTTCATTGCTTCATGGAGTGTTGTCGACTGCTGCCACTGTTTACACTACTGGAAGATGTTTTTGGGTTGTTTGGGGAGGTCTTTTCCAAACCCATGTTCGTTCTGGGCTACAGGTAGTGTCGTAAAACCAAAGCCAAACGTCGTTCTGGGGAAGGGAGGATGGCCGTGTACCTGAGCAGAAGAACCAGGATGGAGGACGCTGGGGATGATGATGCTGTCTTTGTGTTTATAAAAATGTTAAGAGCTCATTTAAAAATAGATTTCTGCTACTTTAAAATGATGGATGATCTGGAAAGTGTTGGCAGTGTGTGGTGTTGTAAGAATGTACTTTGCTGTGTTGTGGATTAATTAGCTGGTCTTGGGGAGCTGTTACTGACCATGTTGGTCTTTGTCTTGCCATTTTCTTGTGATTCTTATTAACGTTTGGTTGAAAGTCTCTCTCTCTCTCTCTCTCTCTCTCTCTCTCTCTCTCTCTCTCTCTCTCTCTCTCTCTCTCTCTCTCTCTCTCAGCCCTCCTCAGCCCCCTCCTCTTGCTCCCTCCACCCCTTGTATCCCTCTCCCTCCCCCGTCCCATCACATAGGCGTTGCCTCGTCGAGTGAATTCCTCTGAACTTTCCTCACTTCTCCCCTGCTCTCCCTCCCGAGTCACACTTTCCTACTCACTCGTCCAGTCGGTAAGTGATCTTTTTCCATCTTTTTCTCCTCCGTTCTTTTTTCCCTCTTCTTCTTCTTTTCCTCTCCTCTCCTTCCTCAAGTTTTGACGTCAGGAAAAAAACAAACAAAAAAAACCCACTTCCTCTCTGAGTACCGTTAGCTTAGTTGGTGTTTTAGCCCATGTTATGTAGCCCATGCTGCTCTGGTTTGTTTTAACTTTATTGAAAACGTTGTTAACTCGAATGGCCTGACTGTGATACCGTCCGCTTATGTTTTGTTTTAGGCCTTCTTGCAAGTTGAGACTTGTGACCGACTGACTTGTTCCTCATTTTTGCCCTCTCGACCCTTGTTTCGGACCGCCTTGTTTTAGACCGCCTTGTTTTAGTCCGCCTTGTTTTAGATCGTCTTGTTTTAGACCGTCTTGCTTTAGACCGTCTTGCTTTAGACCGCCTTGTTTTAGACCATCTTGTTTTAGACCGCCTTGTTTTAGACCTTCTTGTTTTAGACCGCCTTGTTTTGGACCGTCTTGCTTTAGACCGTCTTGTTTTAGACCGTCTTGCTTTAGACCGTCTTGTTTTAGACCGTCTTGCTTTAGACCGCCTTGTTTTAGACCATCTTGTTTTAGACCGCCTTGTTTTAGACCTTCTTGTTTTAGACCGCCTTGTTTTAGACCATCTTGTTTTAGATCATCTTGCTTTAGACCTTCTTGTTTTAGACCGTCTTGTTTTAGACCGTCTTGCTTTAGACCACCTTGTTTTAGACCTTCTTGTTTTAGACCGCCTTGTTTTAGACCATCTTGATTTAGACCGTCTTGTTTTAGACTGCCTTGTTTTAGACCGTCTTCCGTTTCTTTCTCCATTGTGAAATGTTGGCAAGTCTCACTATCCCCCAAACTGCCCCGCACCATTATATCCCAGAGTGAACGCCATTAGATAAGGAGGCCGGTTCAGGTGCCAGGAAATGAGTAATATCCAAAGAATCTGCTGCGAGTGCCAATGGGAACGGAGCTACACCCACGTCCTCCCTGTCCTGGTCTGGAAGGCAGATCCTCTCCGATCACACCTGAACAGCACGCGGACAAACTGGCGATTCTTTTCGTTATCGATTAACCTATCAATTATTGTTTCGAAAATAGCATAGTTGAAGTTTATTTTATTAAGTAAACTTCAAATAAAGTTCAAGTAAAGTTCAAGTACATTTACTAATAGTATACTTGTAAGTATACACAAGTATAATTTTGTTTAGTATATCTCTGGTAAGTACTTGAAAAGTAAACTGAAAGTATACTCACTGATTTTTAGTTTAAAATAAGTATATATATTATATTAATAGCACACTTGAATAAACTACTTGTTTTGTAAGGGATACGCAAGCAGCACGCGTATTATTTCCGTTATCGATTAACCCATCGATTATCGTTTCAGTTTATTTCTGATTACTTATTCTTGACCAGCAGCCAACAAGCAGCCTTAAGTATTTGTTTTATTGTGACGTCAGGCAAGTCCTCTGATGCTCTTCCTGAGGGTTCTCCCGGTTTTTTATTTCCTAATAAGGTTCTTGTGGAGGGTTTCCTCGTCTGAGTCAGGCGTCTGTGGGTAGGGGGTGTTGTGCAGCTGTTGTGCTGATTGTACAGGGACTACTTGGTGACTCTGGGACTGTACAAATAAACTTGACTTGAAATCTTGGCACTTGTGAAGCTGTGACCCGGTAAATGTTTGGCATTCTTACGCGATAGCCTTCCAAAACGGTTAATTCGACTGATCGTTTCAGCGCTAGTGCATATATAACCAAATCTGTCTGACCCCAGAGTTCAATCCCAATTTCTTCACCCCCCCCCCCTTTCAGCACGTCACTCTGCAGCCATGCCTTCTGAACTGGAGACAAGCATGGAGTCCCTCATCAAGGTGTTCCACCGCTACGCCGACTCCGACGGTGATGGGAAGACCCTGAGCAGGAAAGAACTCAGAAAACTCATGGAGACGGAGCTACCCAACTTCCTGAAGGTAGAGATCTGTTTGTCCTGTCCTGTCAATCTGCAGCATGCCATTTATTCATCCATCCATCCATTATCCAAACCGCTTATCCTGCTGTCAGGGTCGCAGGGATGCTGGAGCCTATCCCAGCAGTCACTGGGCGGCAGGCGAGGAGACACCCAGGACAGGCCGCCAGGCCATCACAGGGCCACTTATTCAACACGACGTTAATTCAGATTTTCACTGCAATCAACCACTCTCTCTCTCTCTCTCTCTCT
>NC_079219.1:57308545-57311045 GCF_029633865.1 Lampris incognitus
AGGGTGGACTTTGAGGAATTTGTGTCCCTCGTCGTCGGCCTCTCGGTTGCCTGTGAGCAGTGTTACCGGCTCCACATGAAGGCCGCGAAACACTGAGGGGGCGACCGCAGGAGGAAATGGATGGGGGGGGGGAGATTTGGAATGTGAAGTGGCTTGGAAATGTGTATGCCTTTATAAGTAAAGACAAGCTTTTTTTTGCCAAGACTTTAACCTACCTTTGTACAACTGCTGATTTTGTTTTTCATCAAAATATTTGGGTGCTGTTGGGCAGATGTGATTATATGTTAGTTCAGACTTGTGAATAAAGTACAAAATGCCAAGGCCTTAAAGGAAAAGGGGAGAAATGTGAGTTCTTTTCGATACGGGGTAGGTGTTTCGTGAAGAGGTGAGAGTCGGAATCGCTTTGTTTGACTTGAGCCACCCATCTGCTGCGCTTTTATCGCATACTTGTGTAAAACAGAAATATTAACAAGAATAAAACCCGTACCGATGGGTACACACCGGATGCGGGTTTGACACAGGTCTCTAACATAGATTTGACCCATACACGTTCCCATTGACAATACTGGTCATATGCTAATTCTGCCACGCTTAAATAAACGTGTGTCATGTGAAAAAGTGTTGATAAGTGTGGTGTGTGCAAGAGCGATGGAAGAGGGCGTGTTCGTCTCGTTTCACACATAATCTGCTTACCATTGATTACATAATGAGGCCTAATTATGACACCTGAGCGTGCTGTGCTATGGCCTGCCTCAGGCAGCATCACACACCAGCGGCTGTCTGGAGGCAGCTCTGGTTGAGGCACCGCATTGGAAAAGTGACGTTTTTCTCCCTCGTGGCTAAAACTGTCCATGCCTTTGGGTTCGAGTCCCGTCCTCCTGTCTGACTGTGTAACCCCTGTCACCGGCGGCCATACCAACATGTACTCTAGCTCTGCTGAATGACGCAAGCTAAACAGGTTTGGGCTTGGCTAGTACTAGGGTGGGAGTCCTCCCGAGAAAAAGTTGCTGCAAGAAGTGGTGTTGGTGGTCCAGTAGGGGGCAGTCTTCTCTCTGGTCCTAATAAAGGCCCCAGTGCAGTAACGGGGGACACTGCGCTGTGGGAGATGCCATCCTTTAAATGAGACGTCAAACTGAGGCCCTGACTCACTGTGGCCATTAACGATCCCATGGCTCTTGCCACAAAGAGTAGGGGTTCCCCCGGTGTCCTGGCAGAATTCCCAACCCCGGCTCTCTCCATCTGGCCACCGAATCATCACCCTGTTTAACTGGCTCAGTGATTCCTGCCTCTCCACCCCAAGCCGGTGTGTGGTGGGCGTTCTGGGGCGAAATGGCTGCGGTGCATCACCCAGGTAGGTGCTACACACATCGGTGGTGGTTGAGGTGAGTTCTCCCTCCCTTCATGGTGAAGGGCTTTTGGGCAGGGGGGGGGAGCAATCTCATCCAGAAAGTGAAGGTTTTTGTTCCAACCAAGCAGTTACACACCTGTGACCCCTAAGCAAGTTCCTCAGCAAAGGTCAGTTAGACCCTTTCGGGAGGAGATTGCCCACCCCTGGCTTTGGGCATCAAGTGCTATGTAAATGTAATCCACTATTATTATCACACAATTGAAGCCTTCATACAGTTTTATGGGGGGTGGTGGGGGGGAGGCCTCATCATCCCATGTCGTCACCCCTTGTTTATGTACATGGATGGACATTTCACACATGTTTGACGGACAGCCGGATGAAGATCAGTGGATAACATAGAACAGACCATTACATAGACGAGATAGATGACAGGCTGTAACATACATGATCAATGGTGGCCGAGGAACTGTGTTGTCCAAACATTAACACTAGATGTCATCAGAACCCAGTCTGCCCCAGTAGGTTAAACAACACAAGCAGGCTCAGTCAGATGTTTTGGGGGGTGGGGGGTGGGGGGATGAGAGATATGCCACAGATACCTGTTGTGTAGTCGGTTCATTCATTGTTCATGCATTGCAATACCACCACGCCACCAGAGGGCGCAGTAGCCTAATGATTGTTGCTGAGTAGTACGGTGCTGAGGGTGATGAAGAAGTGAGATAAATACAATACCTTTCGCCTCTGTGCATTGTGGGTATTTATGTGCTTGTCGACATCCTTTTTACAACGCCTCTTAGACATGCTAATAAAGGTAATTAATCAGTAAATAGTGATAAAAACTTTGTGTTGTTTCGTCTTCTAGTATAGTAACTAAGATGGCTATTGGCAGTATGTTTACCTGTGAATAACGTTATAAGGGCTAACTTAACGTTAGCCAGAAGTTAGCAAGTCAGCTAGCTAAGTTTAATGTCACGTATAGCCGCTATGTGACATTAAACTCTGCTTTTATTGATATTCGTTCTCACGATAGCTTATGGAAGGGAAAGTAACGTATTGTAGCGTTACAGTATTGTAACGTGCGTGGATAAGTAGACACGTTAGCAATTGGCTAACGGGTCGGACCCTTTAGTCGAGCGGTTAGCGATGTCTCCC
>NC_079219.1:57316045-57345868 GCF_029633865.1 Lampris incognitus
GCAGTGACTCAAATGCTCCACTTGGGCGGGAACGAACCTCCTGTCTGTAATTTTCCACACGCTTTCACCAAACTCGCGGCCCACTACAGAGAGGGGGTTACCTTGGAGGGAGGAGGAGGAGGAGGAGGGGGTTACCTTGGAGGGAGGGAGGAGGAGGGGGTTACCTTGGAGGGAGGGGGGGGGAGGCATTTCTGAGACACAGAGTGCCCATTTAATAAACTTCTACGTGCCCCAGATCAGCGGCTCTCCGGCCGATCCTCGGGGGAAACAGAACCTTTGCAGGTTTTCTGTTCTACCGGGTGGTCGATTACGCTCGTCTGTTGTTTCAGGTATTGCAGCCTCCGGTGGGGGGGGTTTTAAGACCTGGTGCAGGAGTTAAAACTGCTTAGCAGTACTGTGGGTCCCAGTGGACTGGCTTGGCAACTACCGTTAGAGGCTCACCTGCATACTTATGAACGTAAAAACCCAGCAGCAGCAGTTCGTACAGCCGTGCACAGGCCGGAGTACGTCCAGTTGGGACTGGTGCAACTTTCCACCGTGCAAAGACACTTCTGACACCAAAGCCCTGCCGTGGAGCAGCAATAGATACATAATTGTCAATTCATAAAACGGGCACACAGCGAGACGAGTCTGGTGTAGCCGGTTTGGGTGGAGCCCGGCACATTTCCAGTGCATGAGTCACCCACCGGTTGGCGAGAGTATACACATAACCCTGTGTTTTTTTTGTGTGTGTGTGTGTGTGTTTGTGTTGCACGGCTGGTGTCTAGCCTTTAAGAGGCGGCTTCCCCCCTTCGTTCTGACATCAGTCCCACACGAGACCCGAGCCGGCGACACAGGACATCAGCTCTTCTCCCCCCCCACCACCGGCGGACGCTAAGCTAGGGTGAGTACAGACCGAGGGGCTGTGGGATAGAGGACGGAGGCGGAGGGGGGGGGGGGACTGCTTGACGGAGAACACACAAAGTGACAGATGGAGTTCAGCTGGCAGCATACGTATGGGTGTGTGTGTGGTGTTTCGTCTGCATATCTTCTACACAACATTTATACAAGATACGGAGGCGGTTTGATAGCGGATTACACCTTCAGTTTAACTTGGCGACAGAGGGCTTATCGTTAATGAACACGTTGGGCCTTGAACTTCACCAGCCGCTCCGAGGTTTGAAAGTGGCAGCAGCTTTTAGGCAATGACCCCACTTTCCTACCAGTTGGGCCACAGCACACGTTTACCAGGGTCTCGCCACTGGCCTTCCCTGACCGTCACAAAGCGTGACGATTTACGTGTGAACAAAATGTCGTGCAAACTTTTTTCTCCATCCACCCGTCCATCCATCCATCCATCCATCCAGGATACGTCCACTTCTAATCGTCTTTGTGCTCCCCCAGCTGCAGCCATGCCTCATCTGGAGCAGGTCATCGTATCCATGGTGGAGATGTTTGAGGAGTACGCGAACGAGGGCGGCAAGAAACACCCGATCAGCATGAACGAGTTCAAGGAGGTGCTGGAGAAGGAGCTGGAGGCGCCCGGACTCAAAGTGAGACGCGACGCGCAACCCGCTCTAAGCGACCGCCGCAGCTCTGTAATGATGGTGCTGCAGTGTGCGCTCTGTGTGTGTGTGTGTGTGTGATAGATGATGAGACAATGGGTACGACAAGAAATGCAACGTTATCACTAGAACGACCCGGATTTCACTCCTCCCTAACACGACCATGGGCAGTCAAAACCATCTGCCCATGATTTTTAAACTCTATATTCTGTCAAGATAAATACCCGGTTGAGATATGAATGCATTAGTGTGTCTGTTAAGAAACCAACTGACACCAAAATTAACGTTTTAACCACTTTAATGCTATTTTGAAACAATTTAAAATGGCCGCCGTCCAAGGCCTGTAAATACCGCAACGCCTCGGCGGTAGTCGTGGTGCGCCTGTAGCGGCGCCTGTAGCCAGACGTGTTGGACATCATCGCACATCAAGTTCAGACTATTTCTCTCCACTGGAGGACGCTGCTGTGTGTTTCTAGGACAGAGCAACGACCCTCGCGAAGGAAATGACGCCACCAACACGCGTCATAAACACTGACATGACGCATACGCGCGGTCAATTTGACCGCTCATGGTCGTTTTAGGTAGATCTTAATCATAGCTTTTTTTTGTGCAGTTGATCTAAAACTAATTTTAATGCAAATATATATGCAATTTTAGGCGCATTCGGGGAGCGACAGGTCTGTACCCCCCCCCCCACACACACACAAGGTTAAACTTTGAAAATCCAAAACGGTCAAAATGGCCGCCTTGGTCGTTCATGATAACAGTGACGTCACACAGAGGCTCTGGTTTGGGGTTTAGGGGCCCCTTGAGCCCTTGGGGCCCTGAGCCTGTCTGGGCCCGGTATGCCTGTTCGGTAATCCACCCAATTGTGTGTGTGTGTGTGTGAGATTGTAGTTATATATGACTTCTCCCCCTCTGAAACCAAAGCCTCCGAACTTCTCCTTTCTAACTGACCCACGGCCCTGGATCCAATTCTCTCACCCCTCCGTCAGTCCAGCACCCCTACTGTCACCTCCTGTCTAACCAAATACTCAGCTCCTCACGCCTACCTAGAGACCTTTCATCCGTCTTTAACTCTGCAACTGAAAATAACATCACTTAATCCTGCTCTGCTGCTCAACCATCGGCCGGTCTTGTTTATCCCGTTCCTAGCCAAAACTCTTAAATGACCAGCATGCAATCGGGCTTTCCTCCTCTCTCTCCCGTAAAAAAAAAAAAAGCACTCATTTCAAACCGTCTAGGTTCAGCGACTATCGCAGCTTCTCTTCTTGCGGTCCCTGATGCACTCTTGTCAGCCAGCGCTGCCTCCAGGTCATCGGCTGTTATTGTCCTTGAGTGATCTGCTGCTATTGACACAGTGAGTCACCAGATACCGTTGACACTGATGGACCCAGGCATTGTCGGTACGGCACTAAAGTGGATCCAATTGTGCGTGACAAGGGGAGGTCATACCAAGTAACACGAAGGGGTCAGGTATCCACCCTTGACAGGTCACAATGGGCATGGCTAAAGGGTCAGCCCACTCCTTTTCAAACTATACCACCACGCTTGGTCCAGTCATCTCAACACATGGTGTCTCTTACCATTGCTATCCATTTCATTTCACCCTTTCTTTTCTGGCCAAAGACACCCAGGTGTCTGCGAAGGTTGCTGCTTACCCGGCAGACATTTTGTGCTTGGATGAAAGAGTGATACCTCCAGCGCGGCTTGTCCAAAACTGAGCTGCTGGCCATGCCTGCCCATCCTTAGGGACATATCCATCAGGACTGGTACATCGACAATACTTCCTTCTGGAGCCGCAAGGAACCTCAGGATGATGACTGACAGTGGTGGCCCAGGGGTTAGCGTTGTCACCTCACAGCAAGAAGGTCCTGGGTTCGAACCCCGGGGCTGTCCAACCTTGGGGTGATCCCCAGGGTGTCCTCTGTGTGGAGTTTGCATGTTCTCCCTGTGTCTGTGGTGGGTTTCCTTCGGGTGCGCCGGTTTCCCCCACCGCCAAAAAGACATGCATGTTAGGGTTACTACTCCCGGAGCTGACTCCTATTCCTGATGCTTTGCTCTGTGCAACATTAAAAAGAGCCCACCCTACCTATCAGAGCGTGCTGTACAACTCCTTGTCCAGGCCCTAGTCATCTCCTGGTTAGACCATTACAATGCACTTGCGCTGGTCTCCCAGCCTTTGCAGTCCAATCGCTGCAGAGAATCCATGGCTTGAAAAGCACGCTTGCTTTTCACCCTGCCAAGAAGTGCACATCTCACCACTCTTTGTATCCGTACACTGGCTCCTGGTTGCTGCCTGTATAAACTTCCAAACCTTGCCACTGGCTTTCTGGGCCACTCAAGTAACCGCACTGGCCTACTTGCAAACCCACATTTATACGTACACTCCCGTTAGCCCTTTTTATTCTACCTCTGGAAAGGCTACTGTCTTCAACTTCTGGAGGAAGGACTAGCACTCGACTTTTCTCCCACTTGGCCCTGAAACGGACTAATGAACTCCCATCTTCCACCAGAGCGACAGACTTGCTTTTTTTTTACTTTAAGAACAACCCATTGCTTTTTCAGGCTTACCTTAATCCACAGTTGCTCTCTAAGCATGGCCGTGATATGGATCTGCGACATTGTCCAGTGTTTTGGTAACCCCCTATTACTTGCATCACTGCTGCTGATCTAGGCCTACCTGATGTGCACGAATCGCACTCAAAATGACACACAGTCTAGACCGTGATACCATAAATATTCTGTGTATGATGCTGCCTGTAGGTCGACATACAAATATAACTACTAATTTCCAACCCTCTTTCCGAGTTGCTTTGGATAAAAGCGTCTGCTAAATGAGAAATGTAAAATGCATGTGTGTATGTGGGTATGCATTTGCATTGCATTGCATTTACAATTTGCATTGCATTTGCAAAATTTGCACAAAAAAAATTGCAAGTTTTTTTGTGCAAATTTGCAAAAAAAATGCATTTGCAAATGCATTGCATTTGGAACATGTTTATATGTGTAGCTACTAATTTAGTCATGTCTTTAATTGATCATGACCTCCCAAATTGGCTCAAATAACACACCGGACAACAGTTTCGTGGTGTGGTTACTGTAAATACCATTGTCTCCAGGAGAAAATCCATGCGGATGACGTCAGAGAGGCCGTAGAGATGCTGGATAAGAATCACGATGGGGAGGTCAACTTCCGAGAGTTCTCGAGGTGTGTAGCTGTCCTGGCCAAAGGGTACTACAAGCAGAAGAGGGGCAAAGGTTCCAAGAAGGCCAAAGGCAAAGAGGGTGACCAGGAGGACTAAAGGGAAAGGTCAGCCATGAAACACTGAACTAGCCCCTAGATATTTAATGTACGCTTAACAAAACTGCGGGCTAGAGATGACGGTTGTGACCTTGCCTGCACTGCTCTGCTGACAGGTGTGACCTAGGAGGACACACTGACATACAGTACAGATAGCTTACCCACTACAGGTATTGTCTGTTTGCACACCTATTTAAAGAAAGATGACGCTCAAACTGGTTATTGATGATCAGAACTGAATAAACTGAGTGCTTTACCCTCTATAGTATATCTTGGTTTTGAATGGTTTCTAAACCACCGTTACTGGCTGAAAATAAAATAAAAAAATACCTCATTATTTGCTCTAATGTGTGTTTATTTCGCTCTTTGCTTGTTTGCAATGACGATCTCTGCAGAAGCAACAGGCGTATGATGCCATTGTTGTGGAATGAAGCAGGCATGGACTCATCAAACATTCAACACAAGTCACCCAATATGTTCTCTGGTACACACACCACTTGTCAATGCTTCCTCAGTGATAATGCCCGGTTTATTCTGCCGCCCACCCCCACCCCCCAGCGATGGAGGTCCCCCACAGCGAAAAGCTTTGTCTATAGCAACCTGATATCAGATCCTTTTAATATCACTTTCCTTTCCCCTGTGAGTCACTGCACACACACACACACACACACACACACACACACACACACACACACACACACACACACACACACATGCACACAAAATCCTCTAAATGCAGAAAAGGTATGGAACCCCAAGTATACCCACTATGTTGCCAGCTCATACATTAAACTCTTTATCCCACACTCTCATTTTCGTGTGTGTGTGTGTGTGCGTGCACGCCTTTGTGTGTGTCACTATCCTGAAGCAATATGGTGGCCCAGTCATATATTGTGACATGTATTATGGCGAGACTTTCTTGGGGTAATGGTACGCTTGGGAGGAGGCCAGGGGAGCAGTCATGAATAATTTTGGGACGCCCTCCCCTCCTCTCATGGAGCTATAACACAATCAACAAGGCTGTCGTTCTTTCATGGTACACTTTTATGCTTTTGCACACGGTTATTGCAATGTCACTGTATTATCATGATCTAATTAAAAGAGACTCTCGTCACTACAAGCCTGTCTGTCACACTTAACACATGCACTTCAAAGTGTCCCTGCAAATTTTCCCTTACGCTTTCTTTATTTTTTTGAAGTTCACTTTTCACTTCAGATTGCGGTTATTTCTGGTCGATTTACGCTGCAGAGTCCGTCAGATTTGCAAGATGAAGATGGCAAAAGCAAACCTCATGTGAGGAGAAAGGCCAGCCGCAGCGTTTCAGTGACTTCCATCGTTGGCCGGTAGGGGGAGACAAATGAAAAGGGGAATCTTGGCGGATGGCGCAGTTCAGAAAGCATGCGGAGCTAGCTGTTTAAAATTGAACTTTGACATCGAGAAAAGTATCAGAGCTTCCTGTAGTTCCGAGGCTACTGCGGTTTGAGAATGAGTGGACGCCAGTCAGAGATGGAGGGATGTAAAGAGGAGGAGTAGGGCCATCAGATAAGCGCATAAGTATACAAAGTAGGACAGCCTATGGGGAAAATGGGAGTAGAAAGAATGGGTGATATCTATGAGAGAGGGAGACAGAGAGAGACTAACTGTATATAAACAACATAACCCAAATTACTATTTACAAATTGGGAAGGGATTTTGGGTTGTGATTCGAGATCTGTTGGAGTACTGTTTGCAAGAAATTGAAAAAAAGAACAACAGATAAGAACAAGATAGATAAACGAGGTTTCTGTTGGGTTTCAAGAGTAATGAAAAAAAGAAATCAGATAAGTCGTCTACAGGCAATACTTTTGTAAAAACATTTATCAAATGTGGTTTTATGAGCGACATAGTTTTTTTTGTCTGAATAAACAAAGGATACCCAGAAGGCTTTCTTTATTTCAATCACAAATCGATTAAAAAAGTAATGAATTTACCACACACACATAAAAAAACCCCAACTAAAATGACTTTTTGTTTAATAAATATTGCACTAAACCGCTTCATAGGCAAAACAATGAATATAACACTAAAATGGGTGCATTTTCTTGCCGAGCACCACGAAACATAACATGTGCACTGCTGGAAGTCATTAGGTAGCCTACATATTGTGCAAAGTCTTTGTCTGATGTACAAAATGACACGAACAGCAACCTAAGGTCACAGTCTTGAGGGTGTCTTTTCATTTCAGAAAGTTTCAAATGTTTAAGTTTTTCTTTATCTGTCCTCTAAAACAGTGGTTCTCAACCTTTTTGGGGTCCTGAACCCCCTGCGTATTTTTGATCTACCCTGTGGACCCCTCCACCTGATCTTGGGGGAGGGGGGTTGCAATTTGATAGAAACAGTAGAAACTACATTTTAAATTGCATTATAGCATTTATTCACTCTTTGGGGCAAAAATAAGAGCTTTCAGTTGTAACTTAGATATAGTTAACAAAACAGAATTCTTATGCAGTAACTTTCAGATATATGTAACGAAACAGAATATGTATTCAGTAACTTTCAGATATATGTAACAACACAGAATATGTATTCAGTAACTTTCAGATATATGTAACAACACAGAATATGTATTCAGTAACTTTCAGATATATGTAACAAAACAGAATATGTATTCAGTAACTTTCAGATATGTGTAACAAAACAGAATATGTATTCAGTAACTTTCAGATATATGTAACAAAACAGAATATGTATTCAGTAACTTTCAGATACGTGTAACAAAACAGAATATGTATTCAGTAACTTTCAGATATATGTAACAAAACAGAATATGTATTCAGTAACTTTCAGATATATGTAACAAAACAGAATATGTATTCAGTAACTTTCAGATACGTGTAACAAAACAGAATATGTATTCAGTAACTTTCAGATACGTGTAACAAAACAGAATATGTATTCAGTAACTTTCAGATATATGTAACAAAACAGAATATGTATTCAGTAACTTTCAGATACGTGTAACAAAACAGAATATGTATTCAGTAACTTTCAGATATATGTAACAAAACAGAATATGTATTCAGTAACTTTCAGATACGTGTAACAACAGCATTTTGATGCAGTAACTTTTAACAATGCAAACGGGAGCGAGATCTCTTAAAATACAATAAATTACACTTGTGAAACAGATGTAATTAGAGAAAAAAGTCCTGTTACCTTTTATAATGTAACCGGCTATTTGTTCTTCCCGCGCTCCGAAGAGACTTCTGAGGATCTGCACACTTCCGGATCCCACCAATGTAACCGGTTATTTTCTTGACCGGTGCGGGATTCGATACGGGGTGTACTGCACCACAAGGCGACATCGCTAACCGCTCGGCTAAAGGGTCAGACTCATTAGCTAGGGGGCTAACGTGTCTTATTAGTAGTTTACAATAGTTTAGGTAGATAAAGGTCTCAGTCACATTTGAGTAAAAATAATCCTATTTCTATAAATGTCATAGGATCTTTTTTTTAAAAGATATTTTATTTTCACGGACCCCTTGCAATTACACCACGGACCACTAGGAGGTCCGCGGACCCCCGGTTGAGAAACACTGAAGACACGTTGACCCTCTGGCCGCAACATGCGCCAACAAGTGCCACACACTGGACAGCGGCATCTGTGTTCACCTCAGACAAAAGGGCTGTCGGACCTGATTGTAGAGTCCCCACCCTCTTGTCGATCAACGCACATCCTGCTGCTGACGCGCGTTAATCCGACTAATTCCCTCGGGACCGCCTACATCCCAGGCTTTTTTTTTGGTCGCGCCTATTATGCAAGTTACGGTAGACCTACCGAGACTCGTCGAGACCACCCGAAAGTAAATAACGGCGAGATTAGGCTCAAAACGGCCATTTTAAATAACGCGTTTTCTGAGGGGCGAAATAGGCTCTCTAATATATATATATATAAATTGATGGCATTTCTGAAAAAAGAGGGGGGTTTCTTTAGTTCAGCGACGCGTCGCGCGTTTAGGTCGCTCTCCCGTAATTCACATAATAGGCGCGTCTAAAAAAAAAAAAAAGAGGCAGCGCGTGCCGCCGCCGAAATTCATCCGGCTAATCCACGCAAGCGGCGGTGTAAATCCGAAAGGGGGCGCCAACGCTCCCCCCCCCCCCCGGCGTCGTCTCCATCCGCCGCTCTTCGGACGTCTCCGGCGCTTTCCGTCTCGCTCCGATCGGGCTAGCTAGCCGGAGCGGGTTAGCCTCGCTAGCGGCTAATGTTCGTGGGGAAATTTAACGTTACGCTGGAGTGGAAGGTAAAAACAGTGTAAGGGGGGAGGGAAGGGAAGGGGGGGGGAAATAAAGATGGCTGACATCGAGGAAGAAGGAATTTGTTCGTCGGTCCCTCCGCTGCCCCGCTGCTCGTCGCGTAACGGCTCCGGAGGCAGCACGCCGGGCACGGTCGGCAGTGGTCAGGCGGCCACCACCGTCGCCTCGGGCCCGCGGCTGGTGCGGATAGTGAAGTCCGACTCCGGCTACGGATTCAACGTCCGGGGACAAGTTAGTGAAGGGGGGCAACTACGGAGCATCAACGGGGAGCTGTACGCCCCGCTGCAGCACGTCAGTGCCGTTTTGCCGGGGGGCGCTGCCGACAGAGCCGGCATCTCCAAAGGGGACAGGATTCTCGAAGTGTAAGTGCTCGGACCGTGAGAATCAAGACATTTTAATCACGCTTTTTTTACGGCCACGGGGTGCCACGGGCACTCGTGGGTGATGCGGAAGACCTGTTAGAGCCTCGCGTTAGACCGCCGACCTACGTATGAAGGCTAGGACCGGTGGTCGGCCGAGCAGCGCCGCCTAGGTGTGCACGGAATGCCCGCTGACTTTCTGCACAGGCTGGCTTTGCATTGCGATGAAGAGAGCGTCTGTCTGTGCGTGCGTGAGAGAGTGTGGGGGGGGGGGGTGAGAGAGACCCGGTCTCATTTGAAATGGCTTGTTTTTCAACTGTTCCTCTCATCTAAAGCATACGCATTACCCCCCCCCCCGACCTGTCTTTTCCGCATTAAGTAGTGGACTTGGATGTGACCTGAGCCAGGTGTAGTGCTTCCCGGAAGGACTCACGCTTAGCCAGCAGCAACGTTGAAGCGCACTTTGCATCGTCGTCGTTATCGCGTGGTGAGGTTGAGTCAGTCAATTTATTTGAGGGGGAGTCTCGAATCAGCACAAACTTTGGGTCCTGTGACTGGCCACAAGAGAGCTGCGTGAGGTGTCGCAGGGATGCGAGGTCTCTTTTCTAACTTGGCAAAGCATGTTAATACGCACGGAGATTGCTTGCTGATGTTAGGCGCTGTTGCCATGGTGAGGAATCGCTCAATGTCAGTTGCAGTGCATGTGATTTTGTGCGAGGGAGATGAGCAGGGGGCTGCAGAGAAGGAGGGATGCCCCGAGCTCAGACTTGGTTGGCTTCGCGCTCTGTAATTTCGTGTCTTATTGGCTGACTGTTTTGTCCAGCTTTGTGATTGGGTGGCATGTGGTAACCTGGCAGTTTGTTGACCCCAGTGTGTGTGTGTGTGTGTGTGTGTGAGTGCAGGTGTGCATGCGAGCGCTCGTGAGTGTGTGCAGAAATGAATGTGCAACTGAGTAGGTAAATTACAAAGTTTGCATTTATGCCTAGAGCGGCCGTTGCCTATAAGCATTTGATTCACAAACTAAGTTGCTAATCAGCAAGAAAAAAAAGCAGTCAACGGCATCTATTCAAATGTGGTTTTATCGTTACAGTCATAGCAAAGGCATTCTTCATGGCCGGCTGCTAGCTTCAGTAGTGTCAAATGAGCCTGGGCTGTGTATTTAGGCAAATCTTTACCTCGGTGCAGATTAACAGGTGTGCATCTTCAGTAGACTAATAAATGGAACAATGTGCTGTTGTATTCATCACTGTATTTTCTGCCTTACTTTAAAAGCACACTCAGTATGTACACAGACAAACGGGGGAGGCCCTTGGCATGAGCTGCAGCTGTTGACCCTCCATATTGTTCTCTGCATAATCAATACTACTTATCACAGTCACACACGCACACACACACACACACACACACAAACTCCTGCTTATTAACCTTTAACTACACACACATACTGCGTTAAAAGCTAATAACACAGAAATCTTTTGGTTAAACAATTATTTTTGATATGTCACTGATGGACATAGTGATTCTAAGTCCCCCACAAACTCTTTTAGACCTTTTAACTCATTATGTAGCCCATGCATATTCTCGAACAGTGATCTCATGAAGAACGTCGCCCACCTTATCGTTAATGTTTGCAGGCTCTGTGTTTGCTGTGAGTTCTCTTCCTGAATTATCGTTGCAATTGTAAGATCATGTGTGTGTATATGTGAGGTGCACAATGTGTACATCCCTATTATAGGGCAAACCAGAAAAATCCATCTCGTCATTTTCAGCTCGTCGTCATAGTTATTTTCAACTCGTTCCTGCTCATCTCATCATTTCAAACAGAGACTCTCCACCAGCTTCACAAATGCTAAATTAGACAAAACAATACAAACAGTCCTGACGCATGAATTTAAAGTTGCAAAAAAAACATCATTATGTTCGAAACTGGCGCAGTGGTTAGCGCGGTTGCCTCACAGCAAGAAGGTCCTGGGTTCGAGCCCCAGGGTAGTCCAATCTTGTTGGGTCATCCTGGGTCGTCCTCTGTGTGGAGTTTGCATGTTCTCCCTGTGTCTGTGTGGGTTTCCTCCGGGGGCTCCGGTTTCCTCCCACAGTCCAAAGACATGTAGGTCAGGTGAACTGGCCATACTAAATTGTCCCTAGGTATGAATGTTTGTGTGTGTGTGGGCCCTGTGATGGTCTGGCAGCCTATGTAGCTATTACATTTGCTCTACCTAAGTAATGGAACATTGTCTTGGAACTGTTTTGTAACTATTTGCTAAGCACATGTCGACAGTGGCACGGTGGCGCAGTGGTTAGCGCGGTCGCCTCACAGCAAGAAGGTCCTGGGTTTGAGCCCCGGGGTAGTCCAACCTCAGGGGTCGTCCCGGGTCGTCCTCTGTGTGGAGTTTGCATGTTCTCCCCTTGTGTGCGTTGGTTTCCTCCGGGTGCTCCGGTTTCCTCCCACAGTCCAAAAGACATGTAGGTCAGGTGAATCGGCATTACTAAATTGTCCCTAGATGTGAATGTGTGTGTGTTTGTTGGCCCTGTGATGGCCTGGCAGCCTGTCCAGGGTGTCTCCCCACCTGCCGCCCAATGACTGCTGGGATAGGCTCCAGCATCCCCGCGACCCTGAGAGCAGGATAAGCGGTTCAGCTAATGGATGGATGGATGTTCGAAACTGTCGACAGTGTAAAGGGAGCCATGTCATGTGCTTATAATATGGTCCCGAAATTCATGGCATGAAAGAGCCGTCAAAATGTTTAGTTTGTGTTAAACCTGCACGTGCAGAACTTATGTCTCCTCTTTCCGGCTGTGAGAGTAATTACACAAACACTGTCGACATCCATCCATTAGCCAAACCGCTTATCCTGCTCTCAGGGTCGCGGGGATGCTGGAGCCTATCCCAGCAGTCATTGGGCGGCAGGCGGGGAGACACCCTGGACAGGCCGCCAGGCCATCACAGGGCCAACACACACACACACATTCACATCTAGGGACAATTTAGTAATGCCGATTCACCTGACCTACATGTCTTTTGGACTGTGGGAGGAAACCGGAGCACCCGGAGGAAACCAACGCACACAAGGGGAGAACATGCAAACTCCACAAAGAGGACGACCCGGGACGACCCCTGAGGTTGGACTACCCCGGGGCTCAAACCCAGGACCTTCTTGCCGTGAGGCGACCGCGCTAATCACTGCGCCACCGTGCCGCCGTCGACATGTGCTTAGTAAATAGTTACAAAACAGTTCCAAGACAACGTTCCATTACTTAGGTAGAGCAAATGTAATAGCTACATAGCCTACTCCAAATATTTTACGAGTACTGACCCGTCCCAGAGCAGTAACGCAACATCCGTGTCTGCCCTCAGTCCCAGCTCTTCTTTCAGCACTCTCCGAGGAAACTCTACACCAATGGTTATCCGTGTCTGTCCTTGCTGCAAATCACTTTTTTTGTGACTTTAATCCGTCCTCTGAAAGCTGAGTTTGTGTTTGGTTTTTTTTTACCATGGGGGCGTGCAGCTGCCACTGTGGGCTATGCATCACAAATTGTGGTCACTCATTCACTCATGGATGACCTACGAGGGATGTTTAGTAAGACACACTCGCAAACTTGCATCAAGGCAAGGCAAACTTATTTATATAGCACATTTCATGCCCAAAGGCAACCCAAAAAACCCAAAGTGCTTTACGGAGTACACAAGGCACAAGAAACACATGAGAAAAGCAAGCAAGCAGAAGCACAAAGAGTAAAAACAATAAAACAAATAGGTAAATAAATTTGATTTAAAAGAAAATGAATTAAAAGCTGTGGTAAACAGGCAGGTAGGCGCTGTGGGTCTGGATGGTTTGGTGCTTGTTTCTCTGGAGCATCAGAAGCTGCTTCGTTGCTACTTCAGCTCTGGCAAAGCAGTTGCATCTATCATTTTTCCAAACAGCTTTCGTGTGACAAAAGCATTTACATGCCTTTGATTGGCCAACCCTAACCTTAACCTTAACCAACCAGAGGGAGAGTTTGCTGGTTGACATAAAACCCATCACTACCGGTTAGGGATGGGTACCAAAACTTGGTATTAAACGGGCACCGGTGCTAAATTACTAAGACTGTAGTATTGATAAGCTCCAACATTGACAGTTCTGCTATCGCTCCTGGAGAAATTAAGAAAATACATTTCCTGTTTATTTAGGCTACATAAACATTATGTTGCACCTTTTATCTCACCAGCTCTGTTACTAATTTGCAATAAAATTAAGCCATTCGTCTGTAATGCATTTTCGCAATTCCCAATCCAGAAGAGCAATCTCCAGCGCACACTGGGGCGGTTTGCAGCTGAGTGTGAAATGGCTGGGATGAGAGTCAACACCTCCAAGTCTGAGGCCATGGTTCTCTACCGGAAAAGGGTTGATTGCTCCCTCCAGGTTGGGGATGAGTTGTTGCTTCAGGTGAAGGAGTTCAAGTATCTCGGGGTCTTGTTCACGAGTGAGGGTAGGATGGAGTGGGAGATTGACAGGCGGATTGGTTCAGCATCAGCAGTAATGCGGACGTTGTACCGGACTGTTGTGGTGAAAAGGGAGCTGAGCCGGAAGGCAAAGCTCTCAATTTACCAGTCAATCTTCGTTCCAACCCTCACCTATGGTCATGAGCTTTGGGTAGTGACCGAAAGGATGAGGTCGCGGATACAAGCGGCTGAAATGGGTTTCCTCCGTAGGGTGTCTGGGCTCAGCCTTAGAGATATGGTGAGGAGCTCGGACATCCGGAGGGAGCTCGGAGTAGAGCCGCTGCTCCTTCACGTCGAAAGGAGCCAGTTGAGGTGGTTTGGGCATCTGATTAGGATGCCCCCTGGGCGCCTTCCTTTGGAGGTTTACTGGGCACGGTCAACAGGGAGGAGACCCCGGGGTAGACCCAGAACTCGCTGGAGGGATTTTTGTCCAATCTGGCCTGGGAATGCCTTGGAATCCCCCAGGAGGAGCTGGAGGGCGTTGCTGGGGAGAGGGACGTCTGGAGTGCCCTACTTAACTTGCTGCCACCGCAACCCGACCCCGGAGAAGCGGCTGAAGACGAATGACGAGCAATCTCTCTCTGGGAGCCTGTCATGTCTGCAAAGCTGAAGGACGGGGCCAGCACTCTCTCACACTCACACAGGCGTGTACACAGAACCCACAAAGGGACAATGGCGGAGAGAACTAAATGGTCAAGAGTCTGGTTATACGTCTCTAGAGTCGATGCTGACAGTGCTCGTTGCCACAAGTGCAGCAAGTCTATTGTATGTAAGGGCGGAAACACAAGCAGTCTTTAGAAACATTAAGCGAAAGTGCATCAGATACAGGTGGAGGAATGCACAGTTTTCGACTACCTAGCTCATAGTTTATGTCTCTTTTCCCCATCCACCTCAGGTATGTTATGTATGCTAGCAGCCTACAGCCCACACAGAGTAAACATGGATTAAAAGTTAAAAGTAACGCTCTGTCCAGATATGAGAAAATAAAGCAATGTTTGCTCTGTTCTTAATGTTTCGTTTTTTCTTTGAAAATTAACAAATAAAATGTTAAGAGTATCATTAAAGTACCAGATCAATAAGCAGTATCGGTAAGAGTAATAGTATGGTTAAAATCTTAGCGATACCCATCCCTACTACCGGTGCTCCAGAGCAGGAACGTCGCCCCAGACTCCAGAATTATAACTCCGGTATACTGCGAGAGATTTACCTGGTGGCGATAGGCTGAAATCAGCATTGTGTCAACTCATTTGGCAAGGGCTTGAATGTAACAGATATTCATTTATATGTAAAAGTCCTGCACTCTAGCTTTAATTTTGTTGTTTGGTATCTGCTCCAGCTGTTGATATATCCACATCAGAATCAGAAACAGAATAATATTCATTGCCAGTTACAAGAACATACAAAGAATTTGTCTTGGTATGTTTGTGCAAGAGGGAAAGTGAACAGTAAATAGTAAAGATAAAAGTTCAAAAGAATAATAAAATATATATACAAGCTAAAATGAAATTCATTGCTGGATTAGTACCCCCCCAGGGGTCCCTGGGCACTGAAGCTCATAGCCCCCCCCCCACACACACACTCACAAACACCATGCCCACCCCACGCCACCCACCCTAGCCATTAAACCCCACCTTAATTATTTTGAGCTTCCAGTCAAGCTGGCATGTCAAATCCACCATACCATAATCACACACCTATTGGTCAAAGGCTGAATAACCAGTCCAGCTGAGCAGGTGTGCCTACACGGTTCAATAGACCAAGTACTGCCGTTTCACTCACAAATCACAAGACAAGGAAACAGTGGATTAAATCCTGCCAAGGCAGTGTATGACTCAATGGCAATATTTGTATTCACTGATAACCACCCAAGCAGACAGCACACCAGTTATTACCGATAAATAATTATCTGACTGACTAGGGATAGGCTTACAACAATGCACCCTAAGGTAATCACACAGCACAGCTGAATGCAGGTTTCAAAATAAGCCTCACTAAGTGAGCTAGGCAACTTCGCACAGATCTGCAAAAACCAACATATAATGAACTTGACAAACTGACTCCCAACACAATATAGCCGCATCACACCACGGTGATGCAATACACGTTATGCAAACAGCCTATCAAATAAACTCATCCAAAAAATATATAGTAGCACACAATTACAACAAATACTACTGCTCAGTACCCAGACAGCATAATCAAATGGTTATTACCTTCAGAAGTTAATACACTTCCAGCCTATCCTTACTACTAGCTAGCTCAACATCCTCCATTGGAATGCCCTCTCCTTCACTTTGTTTAGCTTTTTTTGAAAAAGCTACTTTTAACGGGACATTTTTTATTGTAGCCAATTCTTCCACTTCCTTTTCCTTTCTTTTCTTTCTTTTGGCAGCCCCGCTTGGCATTTGGTTAACGCCGTCAATTTTCTGCTGCTTGGCAATATTCCCCGCACACTTGATACAACCTAACTGATGGTGGGTCAGGTAAAAATTAATTCTACTGTTTTTAACCTCAACTTGGCTTAAGAAAAACTGATATTGAATCTGTGCAATGTAAGCCATCTGCTGTCTGTGTCTGCCCACCTTGACCATTAGCCAGTCAATACAGTGCATTGCCGCTTGCTCACCAGTCACCACTTGCCCAGTCATCTTACCAATAAAACATGGAAACAACTTTTATTTCATTCTAACTGGATAATTATACAGATCAAAAGAATGGGTCCAACTTTGTGTCATTTCTGTAGAGCCCGATATAAAAAGAAATAAATGCATACATTTTTTTTTCTCCCATCGCGGAGGGTCCTTTCATGCTCAAGGGCCTCTGGGCACGTGCCCAGATTGCCCCTATGGTAGATTCGGTGGCAGGTGCAACAAGTTGCAAACAACACCAGTTCAGAGTTGAACATGAGACGACGTGGCAGCCCCCGGTGCCCAGCACTGGGCGGCAAGAGCTGTATTTATAAAAAGTTAAATGAGAATTTTAAGAAGTTGCTTACAGAATAAGAGTTATTTACAGGGTAGTCCAGGTTTATGCAAGGTGTCTGTATTCGGAGAGCACAGTAGGGAAGATAAAAGGGGGTGGGGGTGGGTGGGTGGCAGTGTTGGGATCTGTGGATATCTAGGGGCTTGTTGTGAAGGGTTACTGTTGTTGGGAAGAAGCTGTTCTTGTGGCACGAGGTTGTGGTTTTTATAGACCTTAGCCTCTTGCCACAGGGGAATGTTTTGAAGAGGCTGTGGCCTGGGTCGGAAGGGTCGGCCATGATCCTTCTTGCTCGCCTCATTCTCCAGGAGGCATACAGGTCATAGAGAGATGGCAGGTTGCAGCCAATCACCCTCTCAACAGACTGAACGATATACACTGCCCTTGTCCTTGGCAGCGGCAGCAGCGTATCAGATTGAGATAGAGACGAGGAGGTGATGATGGACTCAATGATGGCAGTGTAAAAGTGCACCATCATTGGCTTTGGCAGATTGAACTTTTTCAGCTGTCGCTGTAAGTTCATCCTCTGCTGTGCCTTCTTGGTAAGGGAGCTGATGTTCAACTCCCACTTTAGGTCCTGAGTGATGATGGTGCCCGGGAAGTGGAAGGATTCCACATTATCGACTGGGGAGCCACACCGGGTGATGGGGGCGGGTGGGGCTGGGTATTTTCTGAAGTCCACACCCATCTCAACTGTCTTTAGAGCATTGAGCTCCAAGTTGTTTTGGCAACACCAGGACATCAGGACTGTCCCATTGTCTTTCAAATCGAAAATAGAACTCATTCAGATCATTAGCCAGGCGCAACTCATTACTGGAGTGGGGGGGCTTTTGGTCTGTATTTGGTGATCTGTCTGAGGCCCTTCCAGACAGAGGTCAAGTTTTTTTTTTCTGAGAACTGCCTTTGAAGTCTCTCGGAGTACAGTTGTTTAGCATCTCTCACTGTCTCGCCACACCTGTATTTAGACTCTTTAAACTGGCCCTTGTCCCCACTCCTAAACACTTCCTCCTTTTCCAACCTAGGCTGTGCCGAGTGTAGCTGTAAACCAGGGTTTGTCGTTGTTGCAGCTAACTCTGGTGCATGATGGTACACAGCTGTCCTCACAGAAGCTGATGTAAGACGCCACAGCCTCAGTGTACTCGTCCAGACTGTTGATGGCAATCCTGAAAACCTCCCAGTCAGTACAGTCCAAGCATGCACAAAGGTCCCCCATAGCTTCACTGGGCCACTTCTTAGATGTCCTCACAACAGGTTTAGAGAGTTTTAATTTCGGCCTCTGTGCAGGAATGAGGTGGACCGTGATGTGGTCAGTGTCCCAGTGCAGCGCGAGGGACTGCATGATAGGCACTGTTGATTGTGGTGTGACACAGTGATTTAAAGTGTTCTCCCTGGTCAGGCATTTAATCAGCTGATGGTATTTAGGTAGTGCATGGCTGAGATTCCCTTTGTTAAAGTCGCCGAGGACAACAATCCACACACAGTATCAGGTGAGCAAGCATTGCACTGTGCCTGCTGCACGTCGGCCTGCGGTGGAATGTAAACACTGGGCCGAATGAATGAAGCAAACTCACGGGGGGAGTAGAAGGGTTTACGGCTGACGGAAAAGTTTCCAGACCAGCGCTGCAGAATCGCCGTCGCATCTTTACACCAGCCGCTGTCGATATAAAAACAAACACCTCCACCTTTTGTTTCGCCGGCAAGCTCTGTGTCGCGATCCTCTCTGAACAGCTGGAAGCTTGCCAGCTGCAGCGCGGAGTCCAGTACTGAGCCGCACAGCCAAGTTTACGTAAAGCACAAAACTTTACGTAAACAAAACAAAAAGATTAAGAAAATTCTTCCTCGCCAGTAGATGACGTTTGCGGAAAAAACCCCCGATGCGCACCAACGCGTGGAGGTCGCCATCCGCAGCGCCGTCTTGATCGTCACGAGGAGCACAAAGGAAATGAGTCTCAGATTTTACTGTGGGATTTCATTCATGCTTTTTAAAGGATATTAAATCAGATTGCATCAAAAGACATACACGGCTGGGCTCATCCCTTTTTTATGTCAACCTCTGCCCTCCCTTCGTCTTTGTGCTGTCCTTTGTGTTCACTCAGGTCTACCGTTTAGTTTCTGTTGCTTCTTCATTAACCCTTAACCTCACACCTTAGACCCTCAACATCCTAGTCATCCCTTACTCTACCTCTCTGTCCTAATCAACATGATCTCTAGGCTTTGAAATGTAGGCAAAGGCTTATTATAAGGCCCTTGGGTGCCGCAGCCACATGGTCACCTATTAGCAGCCAATTCTTGCCAGTGAGATCAGAGGTATTAGAAAGCTTGCATCCTTTGAGCATTAGCTCTCTGGCATGTTGTCACTGTCAGACCTCCAGTCCCAGCCAACATGCCCAGCGTGTGTTGGGTTGCAGGTCTTTTCTCAACAAGACTAGGTTAAAACCTAGTACACGGCTGGACACTGCGACTACATTTATCAAACGGCTGTTTTTGCGTGACACGGGTTCCTTGAACGGCTGATGACATAATAGAAAACTTTTCGCGCAGCCAATGGGGAAGCTCCAACTCGGCCGTCTGACCATTGGTGAAACTCCATCACTCCCTTACGGACAACTGCATGCGTAGGGCCGGTCCACACAGCTTCCCATTCTCAGCCTTGTGAGAACCGACGTCTGCTGTCGTACTCCATCCATGATTTGTCCCTGTCTCAGGGCTTAAGACGGCAGTTTGTTGAGTGGCGGGACCGAGGATGGTGGGATTCATAGGGAGGTGAAGAAGAGTAGAACACTAGAAGCTTTTGCTAGTAAGAGTGTGTTGGCTGGGCATGTTCGGTCATCCACCGTACTGGCTTGCAGAAATGTGGATTAGAACGGCAGAATTGGCAAAGCACCTTACTGATCTGTTTACGCCGCTTTACATGTAGGATTTTAAGTTACACAGTTGTTAACTATTCATGAAAACAGTATTTTATGGGCTCTTTATGTACACTCATATTGTCTTTGGTCAAGCAGGTGCATGCCTGTTTTGTCTTTTTGTGCGTTTGTGATGGCATGCGTTTATGCTCGTATGAAAGAAAAACGAGAAAGACAACAGCAATGTCTGTTGCTCGACACTTTCTGAAGTAACGTGTGGCTCCTCTTATCTCTTTTTTATTGATCAGAAGGACACGGCAGGCCGATCTGAATGCATTTGTTCTATTGGTCTGAGCTGCTTCTAAGTGTTAAAAAAAATGAGTCAAATATTGTAATATTAGGGCGTCCGGGTGGCGTTGCCTACCAACACGGGGATCGCCTGATCGAGTCCCCGTGTTACCTCCTGCTTGGTCGAGCATCCCTACAGACACAATTGGCCATGTCTGCGGGGTGGGAAGCCGGATGTGGGTCTGTGTCCTGGTCACTGCAGTAGCGCCTCCTCTTGTCAGTTGAGGCACTGGTTCGCGGGGGGGGGGGGGGTAGCGTGATCCTCCCACGCACTATGTCCCCCTGGAGAAACTCCTCACTGTCAGGTAAAAAGAAGCGGCTGGCGACTCCACATGTATCGGAGGAGACATGTGGTAGTCTGCAGCCCTCCCCGGATCGGAAGAAAGGGCTAATCCTTTCGCCACTGTCAGCATACAACATACAATAAACACTGAACAATATCTGATGGTACCCACCCCCTGCGCTTGGAATTTTAAGTTCCTACCGTCCGGTCGGTTCCTGCCTCAGACAACCCTCAGCCATAACTAACAGGTATACATTCTGTTTCATACCTCTGCCAGTTCACTGCTCAACTCTGTAAAGAACAGGTAGCATCAGAGCATCTCCAGCCATGCCTGTTTCTCCCTTCTTCTTCTTTTGTTTTTTCACTAATGTCATTTTTGTGCTTCATGTGTTCACCTTTTACTCCTGTATTATACTGCTGTGTTATACTCCTGTAGTATACTGCTGTGTTATACTCCTGTAGTATACTGCTGTGTTATACTGCTGTAGTATACTGCTGTGTTATACTCCTGTAGTATACTGCTGTGTTATACTCCTGTTGTATAATGCTGTGTTATACTCCTGTATTATACTGCTGTGTTATACTGCTGTATTATACTGCTGTGTTATACTGCTGTATTATACTGCTGTGTTATACTCCTGTATTATACTGCTGTGTTATACTCCTGTAGTATACTGCTGTGTTATACTGCTGTATTATACTGCTGTGTTATACTCCTGTAGTATACTGCTGTGTTATACTCCTGTAGTATACTGCTGTGTTATACTCCTGTAGTATACTGCTGTGTTATACTCCTGTAGTATATATGGTTTTTATGTGTGGTTTTTATCACGTGTGTCTCGCCCTGTGTTGTTTTTCCCCGCTACTGTGGCAGAACCAGTTGCTCCTCGGGGACAAATGAAGCTCTGCTGCTTCTAAAATCTTTAAATCAGTTCAAGAAATGTAAGGTTTGGAAATGGTAAGGATAGGAACCGTGAAAGGGACGGTCATGTGTCCTGGGGGTACATGCCAGTTCCTTGTGGCAATGCTGGTTTAAATCCAGCTCAAGAGCCCTTTCTCCCCCCCCCCCCCGCTCTCTCTCTCCCTTTCTCTCGCTCACTCTCTCCCTTTCACTTGCTCTCTCTCTCCCTTTCGCTCGCTTGCTCTCTCTGTCTCTGTCTCTCAGTCGCCTCAAATGTATTTATTAAGCTGGACATATCTAGTTGTTTGTGAACGGGACAGAACGGTTATTCAGAGTCTCTAATGGGGTGAAACGTCCAGACAACCTGTCAGAAAATAACAGTACTGCATCAAACCGCCCCGTCTTCCGCGGCTTCCTGTAGAGTTTTATTAGATGCACCGTGCCCCTAAAATATATCATGTCCTCATAGCTGACCTGCTTTTCCATGCCCGTACACCAGCCGTGACGCAGCTGGGGATGTGGATATTATCGACTCCGCCGACCCTGGAGAGATGAGGAAGACTCTTAACTTGTAGTCTTTCGCCCAGTTGCCTTTTTTTCTTTTTTTTTGCCAGAGCTGGAAAAAATAAAACTTATTATGACAGTTTGATTGTCAAGGAAATAGGTTACAGCATGAGGAAATGGCATTCCCAATACCAAATGGGGCAAAGCCCTGGTCATCTTATGGGAGTCTACATTTCTGGAGATCATGTGAGCCACCCCGCTGCCCCGCCTGTAGCCTACTTTCTTCTCGATGCAGCAGCTTCCTGCTTATTTCTTTGGCGGCGTATATTCTGCTCTACATGATCGTTTGCCGGGAGTCTTTTTGCAGGTGTGCTCCGTGTACAGGGGAAGTGCCGTGGTTTTTATTTGCGTAGGTTAATTATGGGCCGCTGCTGTGTCGTCATCAGGATGGGCCTCTCTGACGCACGGCTGCCTGAACGCGCGAACGCATCAGCCACAGAGGCCCAACTGTTGAAAGGACGTGAACCTCCGCGGGAGGAGGAGGAGGGGGGGTGACCCCCGTGGGCGATTATGACAGCGAAACTCAGCTTGCTGTCGCCGCCATGCTTCAGCTTTCTGCCTCACTAACGATGGCGTACACAGAGACACGAGTAAACAGTCAGTGTGTTAACATGCACAGTTAAGCGGAGCTACGGCTACGCCTCGATTCGGCCATGTAACCGGACTACAGTCGTCGGCCCGGTGTACAAGAACCGGGGGAGAATCGATTTGTTGACGGAAGTATGTCCTACCCGGTACAGTCGGTGGCGATATGCCCCCCCTTTCAGCTGGTTGCTATTGGACCTTCTTCCGGTTGACCTTTTGCGTCACATACCAAAGAAGCGACAAACAAGTTAGCGGCTGTGGTAGCAGGCCTGTTTTGAGGCGCTCCCACCGAACACGGATTTGCTCGGGGGTTCTTTTGAATCCCGCTTCGTGCAATTTTTCCGCCGCTTTCTCAAATAGTTCGCCATTCTGCGTTTCCCTTCCATCCTCGTACTGTAGGATATTCAGCTCCTTCAGCTGACACGACATGAAGTTTTGTCTCCTCGTCTGCCCAGAAATGCGAGATTCTCGCTCCGTGTTGATACTACGCTGTTCGACTTCCGGGTGAAGGACCGCCGCGGGAACTATGGATCACGCGCAGAACGCCTAGGCCAGTTCGGGGCCGATTGAAGCGTGTACATGCCAGAGTAAATCCATCCCCAACCGCGTCGTCTAGGCGTGTTAGTGCGACTTCGAGAAATTCGATTTAGTACGATTTCAGTCGGACTAACACAATAAATCGACTTTTTCTAACATCATGTAAACGTACCGTCTGTCTCTCTGAACTGCAAAGCTACAGCAACTGTCTGAGTCGGTCATACCCAGGAACCAAGGCATCTTATTTAAAGCGAGAATGCCTGCGTCGACTTGCAGGTGTACTGATTGATATTTTGATATTTGTAACTACACTGCTGTGCGCAAGTGCACACAAAAACATCGCTGATTGTAGAGTGAGGTCGAGAGTTGACCGTCACCTTCTCACTCACCCCCGCCCCTCTTCTCTTCTCCCCCTCTCTCTCCTCTCTAGTAATGGGGTGAACGTGGAGGGGGCCACCCATAAGCAGGTGGTGGACCTGATCCGGGCCGGGGAGAAAGAGCTGGTGCTGGCCGTGCTGTCCGTTCCCCCCCAGGAGGCAGACTGCCTGGACCCAGGAGACGACGGCTCGGCCCAGTCCTGCTACGACTACTCTGACAAGCAGGCCGTCCCCATCTCCGTGCCCACATACAAACACACCGAGCTCAACCAAGAAAAGTTTGTGGTGCGTGTTTTGTGAATGGTTGGATGGATGGATGGATGGATGGATGGATGAATGGATACACTGTAACAAGATAAGTTAATAGATGGTTGGATGGGTGTCCGGGTAGTGTAGCGGTCTATTCCATTGCCTACCAATACAGGGATCGCTGGTTGGAATCCCCGTATTACCTTCGGCTTGGTCAGACACAGTTGGCCGTGTCTGCAGGTGGGAAGCCGGATGTGGATTTGGGTCCTGGTCACTGCACTAGCGCCTCCTCTGAGCGTGATTACGTCCCCCTGGCGAAACTCCTCACTGTCAGGTGAAAAGAATCAGCTGGCGACTCCACATGTATTGGAGGAGGCATGTGGTAGTCTGCAGCCCTCCCCGGATCAGCAGAGGGGGTGGAGTAGCGACCGGGATGGTTTGGGAGAGTGGCCGGATACAACTGGGGAAAGGGGGGGGGGTAGATGGTTGGATGAACAGGGGGATTGAGGGTGGTTCTGTGGCCATGTAGATGATGAGAAGGGGTGAGTAAAGGGATGGATGGATGTGTAGGGAGACAAAAGGTAAGGTGCACAAGGAGAGGAAGTGAACAAGGAAGTGGGCACTAGGTGTGCACCGCTTAGTTTTCTTGTTTTACACAGCTTCCTCCTCTCCTCTGCTGTCCTTCTAGGTGTATAATGTTTACATGGCAGGCAGACAGCTGTGCTCCAAGCGCTACCGGGAGTTCGCCATCTTACACCAGAACCTGAAGAGAGAGTTTGCCAACTACACGTTCCCCAAGCTGCCCGGGAAGTGGCCCTTCTCCCTGTCGGAGCAGCAGCTGGACGCACGGCGCAGGGGACTGGAGGAGTACCTGGAGAAAGGTAGGCAACACACCAGAGAGCTGCAGAGTTCTTACACAGGTCCGGAATAAAACCTGGAAATATGCGGAAAATTCATATCTGTAAAATCTGAAATAGAAATTTTAATGACAGGTCTTGAAAGATTTGGGAGTAGCACAAAAAAATGACGGAGAAGTATCGTTTAGGGAATCTGTTCCCAAGCTTTTACATGTCATGACCCATCTGTGGAGATACTTTTTGACCCTAGACCCACCAAATATTTTTTGCAGTAAAATATAAACTCTCATTATCTGTCAAAAAGCAAAATGACTTAACGATTGTCTCTCTATTGTTCAGCCCTTTCAATCTTCAATCATGGCCTCCTAATGGTAAATAATAATAATCTACTTCCGCTTCTACTTTCGGCTGCTCCTGTTAGGGGTCGCCACAGCGGATCATCCATTTCCATTTCTACCTATATATAAACATATATTTATATAAATCCTCTATATAAATAATAATAATAATACATTTTATTCGTGGGCCCCTTTCAGAGCACTCAAGGACACCTTACAGAACACAGTAAAAAAAAACAAGCAGCACTGTATAATACCCAATTTCCCCTCGGGGATGAATAAGGTGTTCGGATTCGGATGATCAGACAGCATAAAATCAAAACAAAGCAGGGTAGACAATAAAAAGTTAATACAACAGATAAGTATAAAATCATCATCCGCACAAAACTCTGAATATGCCAGTTTGAAAAGGTGTGTTTTGAGATGGGATGCGGAGGTTGAAAGAGAGTCAGTGTTGTGAATGTCTTGTGGGAGAGAGGTCCATAGGCAGGGGGCAGAACGACTGAAGGCTCTAGACCCCATGGTAGTCCAGCGGGCCGATGGTGTAGTGCGTTGGAGAGCAGAAGAAGATCTGAGAGTGCGGGAGGGCGTGTGGATATGAAGGAGTTCAGAAAGATATGAAGGAGCTAGGTTATTAAGGGCCTTAAAGGTGAGGAGCGGGATCTGGAAGTCAGTGCGGTATTTAACAGGGAGCCAATGGAGCTGCTGAAGAACAGGAGTGATGTGGTCTATTGAAGGAGTTCTGGTAATGATACGGGCAGCTGGATTCTGGACCAACTGAAGTTTATGAAGACACTTGAGGGGAAGACCAAAGAGGATAGAATTGCAGTAGTCAGTACAGGATGTAACCAGGGTGTGAGTGAGTATGGCGGTGCTGCTAGGTGTAAGTGACGGGTGAAGACGATTAATACTGCGTAGGTGGACGGAAATCATTGTTGGCAGCTAAAAACTTGAGGAAGTCACGTCTTTCAAATATCTTGGATCTGTGATTAACGAAGACGGAAGATCAGAAAAAGAAATTAGGAGCAGAATCGCCATCGCAACAAGTGCAATGACCAAGCTCAACACGATCTGGAAAGATAAAAACCTTGGAATGAAGTCAAAAATGCAACTGCTCTGCACCGTCGTAATAGCAGCTCTTCTATATGGTGCAGAATCCTGGACCCTAAGAAAAGCTATGGAGAACAGTGGAAACAGGAAAGACATGAAACAGGCAAGACATGTCAAACAAGCATTGTGTTTATTGGGGACATTCTGCAATCCACCTGGCCCCCTGCTGTGGCCCACTTGTGGGTCACAACGCATAGATTGAAAATCACGGGGCATCCGGGTGGCGTAGCGGTCTATTCCGTTGCCTACCAACACAGGGAGTGTGGGTTCGAATCCTCGTGTTACCTCTGGCTTGGTCGAGCGTCCCTACAAACACAATTGGCCGTGTCTGCAGGTGGGAAGCCGGATGCGGGTATGTGTCCTGGTCGCTGCACTAGCGCCTCCTCTGGTTGGTCGGGACGCCTGTTCGGGGGGGAGGGGGAATAGCATGATCCTCCCACACGCTACGTCCCCCTGGTGAAACTCCTCACTGTCAGGTGAAAAGAAGCAGCTGGCGATTCCACGTGTATCAGAGGAGGCATGTGGTAGTCTGCAGCCCTCCCCGGATCGGCAGAGGTGGTGGAGCAACAACCGGGACGGCTCGGAGAGTGGGGTAATTGGCCAAGTACAATTGGGGAGAAAAGGGGGAAAAATCCAAGAGAAAAAAAAGAACCACTACTAAGTGGCATTATACTGTTGATTGATATAATTCTTCTCGTGCACTTTAAGTCAAATGTTGTACCTGCAGTTTCCAGGCTTGTGTGATCCACCGCTACTAAATGGGTATATTGATAGGATCGTGGAAGGGTGAACGTGATTTTAAATGTGATTCCCCTCCCCCCTTTATTTTAAAGTTTTTTTTAAAGTAAAGTATGTAGTGTGTGCCTGTTTGACCCCATCTCCTCTTTTTATTATCTTATCATAATGCATCATGTTGGTTTGTTCTATGCAGTGTGCTCAGTACGGGTCATTGGGGAGAGTGACATCATGCAAGAGTTCCTGTCTGAATCAGATGAGGTAAGGGGATGTGTGTGTGTGTGTGTGTGTGTGTGTGTGTGTGTGTTAGGGCTGCATGATGTGTCATTGCAGCATTGTCATTGCAATGTGCACATGCTTAACAGTCACATTGCAGGACGTGCGATGTGAAGTAAGCCAAATTAACTTAAACACCTCTTCCTACAATTTTTTGCTGTTTAATACAAAAGGAAAACTCATACAGTTCTAATTTTCCATGACTAATGTACAAGAGAAGTCTGTCTGATATGTATAATTTACTCCGATTTAAGGGGTTCTTGGATACACGAAGTTTGTTGCTAGTTCAAGTTCAACTTCATTGTCATGTGTGTTAGAATACAAAGAAATTCTTATGCTCTGGCTCTCCCTGCCTTAACACAAAGGACACAAAGACATACCACCCCAAAAAACAAAAACAAAAAAAAACCCCACTACAGACCTATATAGACTATGTACACAGAATTCAGCCATTACATACACAATATAGAAAAGTACACAATAACACAACAATGTAAGGTGCATATGGGTGCGTCAGCTGTTGAGCAACCTGACTGCCTGTGGAAAGAAACTATTACTGAGACGGGTGTTGTGTGATTTGATGCTCCGGTAATGTTTTTTTAGATGGAAGTGGCGAGAACAGAACATGAGCGGGGTGACTGGTGTCCTTGATGATATTTTGGCTTTCCTTTTGCAGCAAGTGGTGTAAATATCATGAAGTTGTAGTAGTTCCATACCAATGTGCTGCTGCTGTCTTTACAGTCCTTTTAAGCAGTCTGCAGTCCTGAGCAGTCAGTCTGTCAAGACACGCTTGATGGTACTGCGATAAAAGTTCATAAGAGTTTTGGTACTCATAGCAAATCTCATGAGACACCTCAGAAAATACAGTCTCTGCTGTGCCTTCTTGAGGATAAAATTGGTGTTTAGAGACCATGTGAGGGTATCTGATGTGTAAACCGATAAATCTAAAACTGTCCACAATTTCAACGGACAACTCATTGATGGAAATGGAATGTGATTTCCTCTGACCTCTCTAAAGTCAAGAGGCATTTCTTTGTCTCACTGACATTTAGAAAGAGGTTGTCATCATGGCACCATATGGTTAAATCTTCCACTTCCCTCATATAGGTCCTCTCATCACTGTCGCTTATTAGTCCAATCAGTATGGTGTCATCCGCGAATTTAATGATGCTGTTATTGTCATATTTGGCAACAGAGTTTTGTGTAAACAGACTGTACAATAGGGGACTCAGACAGCATCCCTGAGGTGCACCAGTCCTAAGAACTAATGTGGATGAGGATGTTTTACCTATTCTCACAGTCTGGGGCCTGCCTGTCAGGAAATCAAATAGCCAACTACAGGTAAAGTTGTTCAGACCAAGACCTCTTGAGTTTCAACACCAGTTTGGATGGTACTGTTGTATTAAAAGCAGAGTTGTAATCCATAAACAACATTCGTATTTTTCTTTTCAAGGCGTACTAGAGAAGTATTTAGAGCAAGTGAGAAAGCATCATCTACAGATCTGTTGGAACAGTAGGCAAACTGTAATGGATCTTTTGTAACAGGAATGTTACATTTTGTATATGATATTACCAATCATTCCAGGCACTTCATAATAACAGAGGTCAAAGCCATAAGTTGGTAATCAGTGAGATAAGAGACAGGAGTTGTCTTAGGTAGAGGCAAAATGGTGGTTTTCTTAAAGCACAGTGAGACCACGCACAATCACAGGGATGGGTTAAAAATTTCAGTGAGAACCTGAGAAGCTGAGTGTAACATGCCTTGAGGACACGGGAAGGGATGCCGTTTGGGCCACCAGCTTTACGAGTCTTAGCCCTTTTTAGAAGTTTTACTCACGTCAGCTTCTGTCACCTGTAGATCGACTTCACCAGGTGGGCACTGTGCCGCTGTCACTGGGTCCAAGTTGTGAGCTTCAAAGTGGACATAAAAGTTGTTAAGCTCATCTGGGAGAGAAGAGGTGTTGATAGCCACACTGGGTTTAGATTTATAGTCCCTAATTGTTTGCAGCTCCCTCTACATGTGCCGCGAGTCACAGCCACTGTAGTCGTGTCCGGTTTGTCCCTATATTGTCTTTTAGCAGCTTTGATGGCTCTCCTTAAGTCATACCTGGATTTTTTGTAGCGTTCCTTGTCGCCCAGTTTAAAAGCAGTGGTACACTTCCTCAGGCGAATGTCGCTGTTAATCCAGGGCTTCTGGTTGGGGTAGGAGCAAATAGTCCATACTGGGATACAGTTATCCTCACAGAATCTAACATAGCCAATGCTTGATTCAGCATACTCATCCAAACTCAAGGCGGAATCCTTAAAGATTGGCTAGCGGGTTGATTAAAAACATCCCCGAAGTTTGGATTCGTGCTCTGGTCCAGCACTGTACTGTCCTCACAGTGGGCTGTGCACTTTCTGCTTGTAGGTAGGAAGCAAGAACACTGACAGGTGGTCGGATTTCCCACAGTGAGGTTGTGGGATGGACCTGTAAGCTGCCTTGACTGTGGAGTAACAGTGGTTGAGAGTCTTATTGCCTCTGGTTGGGCAGGTGACATGTTGGTAAAACTTGGTAGCACAGATGTCACGTTACAGTGGTTAAAGTCCCCCACCACAATTGAAATGGCCTCGGGGTGCAAGTCCTCCTGCCTGCTAATGGCTCCATACAGTTCGTGCAGCGCCACTGCGGTAGTAGCTTGCAGCAGTTTGCAGACAGCAGTTAACAAAACGCAGGGGAATTCCCTTGGGAGATAGAATGTACTGCACTTTATTGTTAGTTGTTCCAACACTGGCGAACAGGACTGAGAGACTATTTCCATGTCAGTGCACCATGAATTGTTAATAAAGAAGCATACACCACCTCCCTTTACCTCGC